>NW_006443568.1:536426-562820 GCF_000325575.1 Pteropus alecto
GGTGGCAGCTAAGAATAGTGGACGTGTGTTCTACCCAGGTTCCTCCTGGTTTCCTGGGCTTCTACCAGCTTTTGAGCCACTTCTTCTCATTGGTGCTGTGAGTTACCAGATAATCTTCCTTTGCTCCTTAAGTCACCTAAGTTGGCTTCAGTCATTTTCAGTGAAGAGTCTTGACCCATGGAATCCTCTGCAAACTGTGCACTTGTGAGGGATTTCTTTCTGTGAGATGTGGTCCCGTGGTTCCTCCCCTGGAGGGCTAGAAACTGCAGATGCCTGGGGCCTGCTCCTGAGAGTCCATGGCAGTAAATCATAGTGAATTTTGGGTTAGGTGGTTCTTCAAGCCGAAAGGGGCTCAGAAGTCACGGTCTTGGTTCTGCCTCGTAATCTGTCCAGGGCACAAAGATAATGTCGTCTTTTGGAAAAAGTGCACAACTGTGTCCATTATCTCCCTCATTTGCTGGTCCCAGAATTCCACCCAGCTGGTTAACCCGATATATGAAAAAATCTTTATGCATAGGGATAATCATTACAGCACTATGTCTGATTTAACAACGTAGAGACAGGCCTGATTGCCCAAAACCAGGCTAACGGTTAAGTACACCATGGTTCAGCTACTTGAAGGAATAGCATGCAACTGCTAAAAGTGATCTTTGAGCAGAGGTTTTCAGTACTATGAGGAAATATTTATAAGTTAAACCTGCATAACCGAAAAGGTATGAGAAAACCAGCCAAATTATTTATAGTACAGTGTAGTTTTGTTTTGTTTTTTTTAAACAAAATTCAGCTTTCTCCTCATTTTCTTTTCCTCTTCACAATGCTCAATTCAGTCCAACTGCTTTGTGTATATAGAGAATCTGCATCAAAGTAATTATGAAGAAATGCTGTCTGATAGAACAGTGGCAATTTTAAAGGCAATTGTAAGGCTTGTAATAGTCATGGGCTAATTACTTTCCCCTGGGTTTTCTGTCTTTGGTTGGGGTAGCTGTCTCCGATGAACGTGCAGGTGAAAGTGTAGTTTGCAGTGAAGGTTGAAAGGCCAGGCTTGCCCTGAGTGCGGAGAACATCAGGCTGTGTGATATGGTCTGGTTGCTTTATGATTTCCATATATGATTTCCAATAATTTTCATTATTGAAATGAAACCAATGTTTGACATAAACTGTTTTCCATATATTATTTTTGAAAATAATATAGATCAAGAAAATAATAGATTCTTAGGTACAATGTAATATCTCTACTCATTTAAAAATTACATGTTTCCAGCCTTATATCTTTTTTTAAAACTTGCCATGAATAGGTAGAAAATATTCATTTGTTCGTTTTTCCATTCATTCATTCATTCATTCATTCATTCATCATATGTTTACTGAGAACAGAGCTGGGAATTCCCTTCATTCATTGCATCATTTCCGAAGGCCAGAAACTTCTGGAATTTGTTCAGGCTGAGTCTCAGCTCTTTGAGGCTTTTGAACTGTGGTTTTCGCTCAGCTGTTTCAGCTTTTTTTGGTCCATTGAAGGAGTTTTATCCTCCCTTCTCCTGGTGCTTAGCTGAGAGGGGCAGTTCAGTTGGTTTAAGTTATCATCCTAGAAGCCTTGGGCAGAGCTCCTTGCCCCATCTACCCTCAGCCTTTGCAGAGAAGAAGTTCTGCCAGCCATTCTCCTCCCCTTTAGGTCTGTTTGTTAGGTAGTTTCTAAAGACCAGGAGGTCTGATCTATTCCATTTCAGTCTATTCCATTTCAGCCCATTAAACAGAGGTGTTACCCTGAGCCTGGGCCTGTGCTGGGGGTTAAGTGGATATAAAAGAAGGTAAAGAGCTCTAAGCATTTTGGGAGGCAACATAAATACACAGCATCTACAAAACTCTCAAAGGGCACTCATCCCCCTCCCCACGCTCCAGCATACTGTTGCCACTCTTGGTTAGTTGTCATCATTCAATCATTTGCTAGTTTATTTTTTCGATAAACCTGCTGTGTGTTGGGTGAGCACTGTGCAAGCCTTGGTAGCCCAGAAATGAAGAAGAAAGAGTCAAAACTCAGTCTTGCAGGGGAGATAAGATGTGCATAAAAACTATGTAATAAAATGGAAAAAATTATATTTCTTGAATTTCTGCTGATTCTACTTCCTTAATAGCTCTTAAAATCTTTTCTCCTCCTTCCTTCTGCCATTTCTTTTCTCTTTTGGATGACTACATAAATTTCCTAACTCATCTTCCTGCCTCCAATCCAGTCCCCACTTTCCTATCAGATGGAGTTGTCTAAAATCTAGACATGTACTTTCTAGCTCCAAATCCTCTAATCCCTACACAAAGCCATCCATGAGATGGCCATCACCTCTCCTTTCTAGCCTGATCTCTTGCCCTAACCTGCTTCACAGTCTCCATGGTATTTGTACTATGTACCTCTGTGCCTTTGTACTTGTTATTCTCTCTCCCTACCTCTTCTCTTAAAAGACTCGTGTTTATCCTTCAAGACTCAACTCATGTACCAAACCATCTGGAAAAACTTTTCTGGTCTCCTTCACTTCATTCATTCATTCAACAAACTCTTTAGTGAGTATCCACTATGTACCAGTCATGGTGCCAGGAATACGAAGGGGAGTGAAACCAGTATGGTACTTAACCTCATAGAGCTTGAAGCTGAGTGGTGGAGAGAGATGCTCATTAAACAAGTTGACAAATAAATGTAGGATTATATATTGTGATAAGCAGTATGAAGAAGAATAATGCGAGGTACTCTCAGAGAGGATAGCCAGGGCTCTCCTCCCAGAATGTTGTGCAGCTACAATCCCTACTGGGTGCTAGCCTCTCACCCTAAGGAGATAGCCTGACCAGAGGCACAATAGTAACCATTTGGCTTGGCCTTGGCTCTGTGTGTTAGGCTAGTTCAGTTGTCTCTGGTTTTGACAATGAAATCCTTTACTGGATATCTTCTGGGGGAGTCTATCCAGCTCTCAGTGATCTTCCTGAATTGCCTTCCTTATCTTTGGCAACAACCCCCTATAGCTAAGTCTGTACCATGTGACCTACTCTCCTTAGCAATGGTGAAAATGAACATATCAGAATGGATACCTGACCCCAATTTAGAGATCCAGATTCTTTCTTCTTAGATTTTGAGACCCAAAGATTCTAGTATAGGCTGAAATGGTCTCTAGAATAGATCAGATTGGAACTAGGGAGCAAGACATGGCCGTTTCTTTCTGAACTGAGAAGCAGATGTGCTGAGAACAGAAACAAGACACAGAGGAGAGTCTATTTTGAGTTCTGCTACTGTTCGTGCCCATGAGTTCTGGAGAACAGTCCTCCATCCTTTTAATGAATTCCCTTTGCTGCCTAAGCTTAGCTTATGTTGGCTTCTATTTATTGCAGCTTAAGAATTCTAGCCAAACAGATCCCCAACAGTCAATCCTCACCAATGCGGGCAAGTTGAAGAAAAATCAGTCACCTCAGCAAAGACTCGTTGGAGCTACTCAAGGCACATCAATCAGTGGAATCAGATGGACAAGACTGGCAGGTTCTTGGCTGACCTTCAAATGTTTCTTGGGTAGTTATGGCTTCTCATGCACCCCAAGTGTACTCCAAAGTGAAACTTTCCAGAGAAGAGAGCTGTTAACAAATTCGTTAGTAACTAGTCTATCCAGTTCTAATGACTGGTTGTTACCTGTTTATGCATCTCCCATGTTTATGTAGGCGTAGCCTTCAGTCTTTTGGGAGGAAGGGTTAACTCTGCAGAGAATATGGTCTTGTTCTAATCCCAGCAGGGGTATTGATAATCTGTCCATGCATTATTTGCCAGGTCAAATGTGTCCTTTTTTGTTTCTCTCCTTTTTAAAAACCAAAAAAATCCCCCTCTCCTATATCACAAAGAGAATGTTTTTATTTTCTGATTGAAATTTTAATAGACCCTCATGATTAAAATTAGCTGCCTTTGACTTCTGGGATTTACACTCCTTTTGGGTTAATTTTAGCTAATCGGTGGCAAAATAAATCTCCTAAAAATCACACTTCCCTTCACAGTCTTAGAAAAATAAATGAAAAGAGAGGCCCTATTTAAGTGGCCTTGTTATTTCTTCTACTTGATTTGCACAGCTTTAGTCTTCTGCTTTTGTCCATACAAACCGTAACACAAAGGTCACAAAAACCCCTTGACTTATTTAAATGTAGTAATAGCTTCATTGATGCAAACATGGGGTTAACCCAAATATTTTACAGTTTGGAGATTTTCAACTAATAAGAGGAATCGAGCACTGTATTTGGGGAAAGATTAAGGTCACTGGCCCTCATTTAAGTTGATTGGTCTCTTGAAATGAGATGCTAATTGTGAAATTGATAGGCAGATTTCCATCTGATTTTACCCCCAATAGTTTATGTTTATAATTAAAATAATAAAAATGGAAAATGTCCAGTTCAATCAGCATAATCTCCCATCTATTCTCAAGCAACATAACTGGAGTAGAGATCTTACATGCATCTGTGCGTGTAAGTAGCAAATTCCTTTTACTTTGCCTCTGTTGGCTGGAGGGAAGGGAAAGAATAAATTGCTTATAGCCTAGATAAGTTGACATCTAAGAAACTAGAGAAAACCAATCATAATGTAAGAATTAAAAGAGAAACCAAAGAAAGAATTAAGGCCACTTTTATATAAATAACGGAAGATTCTTGTTTGCAATTAAAGTTATTACTTCATTCATGCATAGGAGCGATATTTCCTGGGCACCTACTCTGTGCCAGGCACTGTTGTAGGCACTAGGGATACAAAAGTGAATATGAAAATTGGGTCCCAGATCTCATGGAGCCTACATTTTGGCAAAGAAAGGTTTTAAACAGGGGCATGACATGATCTAATGCTGTTCGTGATGGCTGATCACCCTGGTTGCCTTGTGGAAAATGTATGGGAGGGAGTAGGAGTAGAAGCAAGAAGGTTAGATAGGAGATTCTTGCAGTGGTCCAGGTGAGACATGACAATGGTGATGACAATGGTGAAGGGAAGAAGTGATGGATTTAGTGTATGTTTTGGAAGTATAAAAGTAAAAAAGACTTGCTGATAGATAAGATATGAGGAATGAAGAACAGAGAGGAATAGACTCCCCTCCTACCTCCCAACCAAATTTATGGTGGCACCATACTGTAGTTAGGGAGTATGAGAAAGAAATTAGGAGTTCCATTTTGGATATCTTGGCTGTGAGATGCATTCAAGTTGATTGACAAGTTACTAGTTACCAGAGGGGGCTGTAGAGCTCAGTCTTTGACAAAGCCTTTGCCCGGTGAAAAGGGAGGCAGTCATTTTAACTGTGGGGAGCCCTAGAAAATAATTTGCATGACAATTTAGAATGGGAAAAAAATCCTGACCAGCTGGTATATTGGGCAGCACTTTAAAAAAGGATTTCAATAAAGATGAATGAAAAGTTCTAAACTCAGAGACAGAATGGAGCTGGGGCGGTGGGGAGAGGTTTGGGGAAGAGTAACCTCCCTAGGAGCCAAATGTGAAGAGTGTGACAAAATGCACTGTGTCCTTGGGCTGCCTCCATAGTGGAAAGAGTTCTGACTTGGGGAGTCAGACAGATCTGGGTTGTAATCCAGATGCCATCACTTACAAACTCTGTGTCTTTCAGCCAGTTATGGAACCTCTCTATACATATATTTGAAAATTTTTTGTCTCCCCAAAACATTGAAGTCATTAAGTAAAAACTAATTTGTTTCCGTCTCTTGTGTTGAGCAAAGATATATTAAGCTGCAGCTTGAAATGTCAGGTCAACCTGAGAGAGTGTGACCACATGAATTGAAATAATTGCAGCCAAAAGCAAAAGCAGTTTTCTTTAGGCATAGGTCTTATCTGTGTGAATGGGTCATTTCAGCTGTGATTTTTAAAACCTTGAGACAAGCTTTTGCACCCTTGAGGCTGTCTTCTGAGATGCCAGGGTAGGGACCAATGAGCCATTTCCTAAGAGTATCTCAGGTGATAAACTCAGGGATGCCCATAACCTTGACTACTTTTGTGATTGAGAGGGGATCAAAGGAAATGGGAGTATACTTTTTCTAAGAATTAAAAGGCCTTCACAGCAAAGGCAATAAAAACAAAAATAAAAAAGTGGGACTACGACAAACTAAAAAGCTTCTGCACAACAAAGGAAATCATCGACAATATGAAAGAGCAACCTACCAAATGGAAGACAATATTTACAAATTATATATCTGATAAAGGGTTAATATCCAAAATATATAAAGACCTCACATAACTCAACAGCCAAAAAAAAAAAAATCCAATTAAAAAATGGGCAGAGGACCTGAATAGATATTTTTTCAATGAAGACATACGGATGGCCAACAAGTATATAGAAAGGTGTTCAATGTCATTAGTTATCAGGGAAGACAATATGAAAGAGCAACTTACCAAATGGAAGACAATATTTACAAATTATATATCTGATAAAGGGTTAATATCCAAAATATATAAAGACCTCACATAACTCAACAGCCAAAAAAAAAAAAATCCAATTAAAAAATGGGCAGAGGACCTGAATAGATATTTTTTCAATGAAGACATACGGATGGCCAACAAGTATATAGAAAGGTGTTCAATGTCATTAGTTATCAGGGAATGCAAATTTTCTGAACCCTTGTGCACTGTTGGTGGGAAATTGGTACAGCCACTATGGAAAACTGTGGAAGTTCCTCAACAAATTAAAAATAGAACTGCCTTATGATCCAGCAATCCCACTTCTAGGTATTATCCAAAGGAAATGAAAATGGGCTATCTATACTCCCATGCTCATTGCAGCATTATTCACAATAGCCAAGATATGGGAATAACCTAAGTATCTATTGATGGATGAATGGATAAAGAAGATGTGGTATACATATACAATGGAATATTACTCAGCCATGAGAAAGAAACAAATCCTGTTATTTGTGACAACATGGATGGAACTTGAGGGCATTGTGGTAAGTGAACAAGCTAGACAGAGAAAGACACATACTGTGTAGTATCACTTATATGTAGAATCTAAAAAAAAAGTCAAACTCATAGAAACAGAGTAGAAAAGTAGTTGTCAGGGGCTGGAGATGAGGGAAATAGGGAGAGGTTGGTAAATGGGTGCAAACTTTAAGCTATAATATGAATAAGTTCTGAGAATCTAATATAATATAAAACATGACTGTGGTTGATAACACTGTACTGTATAATTGAAATTTGCTGAGAGAGTAGAACTTAAATGTTCTCACCAAAAAAAAAAAAAAAAGATAAACGTGAGGAGATAGATGTGTTAATAAACAATATGGGTGGGAGTTCTTTCACAATACATATATATATCAAATAACATGTACAGTTTAAATATCTAATAATTTTATATGTCAATTATAAATCAAATAAAGCTGAAATTTAAAAAAAAAGATCTTTACATTTTAGAAAGAGGTATGCAATGCTTTCCATGTCCACATTCTAGGAATGTCTTTAGCAAAAAGTATTGATCATCCCTTTATCTCCATCAATTTTTGCATCCCATTGAGAATAGGGAGAAATTTTTCCATTGTGGGAACTCTCCTGGATTGTGTCTGTGAGATGTTACAGCACCTTGACTTAATTTCAAATCTAGTTGTTTGGTCCACAAGATGCCAACTAATGTTTGATGTTTTTTCACCACTGGATTTTATGGCTTGTTGGCTCATATGTGGACATCTGCCATGATGAGTCAGCCATGTTTTCCTAAATGTATATTGTAGACCAGTGCTTCTCAAACTTTACTGTGCACGTGAACCACCTGGGCATCTTGTTCAAATGCAGACTCTGATTCAGCAGGTTCCAATGGGGGTTGTGCATTTTTAACTAGCCCAGGTGATACCTGATCTTGCTGGTCTGGGGATCACACTCACACTTGAGTAGCAAAGTTGTAGAACTCTACTCTGTTAGTGAAACACAAGTTGCTTTTTTTTTTAAAAAAAAAAAGAGAAGCGGGGCATCTACGGAAAAATAGCTTTGGGGAAAATTGTACATTCTATCTCTTTTTGTAGATTAAAAATGCACCTTATTCCCATCTTAAATGTGCTGAGAAGTCCTGTAGTTAAAAAAGAAACCATTTACTTGTTTGACTCAATATCAAGCTCATTTGATCATAAAAACTTTTTTAAAGGAAAACCATTAACAATTAGGAGAATTAGCATTCTTCATATCAAATTTTGGAAGACAATTTGAGGCATCAGAAACAGACTATCCTGCAATCATGCTGATTGTAAAGAGTGACTAGGCAGTTATCTGAGAAAATGCCACAGTGTGTGATAATTAAGAACACGGGCTATGAGGCTGAGTCAAAGCCTGAGGTTGAATCTTGTCTCTTCATTCATAGCTGTGTGACTATGGGTCAGTCAATCAACTTCTCTGGGCCTCGATTTCCTAATGTATAAAATGGGGTAATAAAAGATCTCGTAAATGGAAGGTGATTTTGTAGTTACCTGGATTGTCAAGACAGATGATGTTGAGCATCTTGGCTAGAGTGAAAAGCACTCAGGCCAGAGGATGTCCGGAAGAACAGAAATTTAGGAAGGAATGAAAATTAGAGCCTCGAAGGCCCCTGGAGACTGTCTGATGCAGAACCCTCACTTTAACAGATGTTGTCACACAGTGGAGTGAATTCATTCACCCAAGGTCAGCAGCAGAGAGCAATCCAGGCCTAAGAAGTCGGGCCTGAGCCCACGGCACCCTCCATCCCACTGTACGAAGCCACCCAAGTAACCTTTTTAGTTTTTTTTGTAAGGAGCCACCTTTGTTCCAAAATAGCGCTTTGGGAAGAAAACCCAAGCTTTGTGCATGAGGTCCAGGATCAGCATTATTCTCCAGTCAGCACTGAGTGTCTGACGCTGCAGCACAGTGAGGGCAGGAGGTGCGGGGAGAAACACAGATTTTGCATGTTGGCACCTTTTCCACTGAGGAGCCCAGGCGAGGGCCCCCATTGCAGACAGGTGAGAATCCTCAGGGTCCCGGGTCCCAAGGTCCCAGGGTCCTCGTGGAAATGCCTTCCCAGAGAGGCAGTGCTCGTGGGGTCTGCGGGACATGGCCCAGCCTGAGAGAGACCCTGCAGAGCCTAGGTCAATTCCGTAGAGAACAGAGAGTGCCCACCGGGACACTTTGCCACGGTGGAGGCTGTTGGTTTTTGGAGCATGGTGAGGTGGGAGAGAACAAGCTGCCAGGACCTGAGCACAGCCTCCTGCCATGGGGTCCCAGGGCACGATGCTTGCTCCCTCTGTGTGTAGGCTGAAAGGACAAGGATGCAAATGCCCCACACTTTACAGGAAGGACTTTCCATCAGGTTTGAAGGTGAAGCAAAGACTCAGGGAGCCGATGACATGCCTCAGGTGCTACCAGTGGTGAGTCGGGAACCTGATGTCCAGGTCTGTCTGCACCCTAAGCCTCAGCCCTTGTCTTCAAACAGCTGTCTCCAAACAACCCAGAGGGGTGCATTGGTTCAACAGCTGAGGGCTGTTACCTCCTAACTGGTTTCCTGGGGCGGGGGGTGGGGGGGAAGCATTTATTCCCTACCCTTCTCACTTCAGGTCAGGAGGTTGGGCGGAGTCCTGGGAGCATGCGTGAGCTGCTAGGGTAGATGGACAAAAGGATTGAATCCAGGACAAAACCTCACTAGCCCTCCAATTACTTAATGATAACGTGGTGGGGAGCTTACAAAATTCTTTTATATCCATTTTCTCATTTCTTCCCTATGTTAGCCCCATGAGTGGGCAGGGTGGGGTCTCTAAATCTCCTTTTTACTGGTGAAGGAACCCAGGCTCATAGCCTGCATCATCAGCCGGTCCATAGCAGGTTGCAGTGGGGTGGGGGACTAAAGCCCAGGGCTCTAGGTTGATCCAAGCCATCAGGAGCTAGACTAGAGGTTACCAACTGCTTGGTCTGAGTGCCTCTGCTACTGTCGCCTCCAGGAAAAACTGTATCCCCTAAAACAGCTGTGCCGCACCATTGTTCTTAGAACTTCCTATCGCCCTGTGCCAAAGGAGAGAAAGTGTGGGCTTTAGCCATCTTCTTGCTGCAGCCAGAACTGAGCCTGACCCAAAGTCAGGCAGAATGCATGTGAAAGTGTGTAGGGATGGGGGTGGGGGTGGGAAGGGGAGGCCAGAAAGAACCCTGGGCTCCGAGCCCAGTCCCTGCGATTTCCCAGGAGGGAAGCTGGCCTCCAGGCAGAAAGCCAGGAGTCTCCCTCTTGGCTCCCGCAAATGAGTCCTGGAGGAGTTGTCCAACGTCCCCGCTGCTGTTGGGTGGCACAGGGGTGAGGAGAAAGGGCACGGTTGATCCCCTGCAAAGGCTCCCGCTGAATCCGGGAGGAAGCCCGAGTATTTATCTTATATCCTGTGCATCATTTTGACTTATTTTCCTGGTCCAAAGAAAGAGCTGCAGCATAAACTAAGGTTCCGTTCTCGGCGGCCTGCGGGCTCCTTGGAGTCTGTAATTGGGGCATTGAAAGGATACAAAAAAAAAAGCCCACAGAGGAGTGGATGATCTTTTATACTTAGAGTTCCCCCCTCTATAAAAGCGACATATTACAAACCTCTTTCTCCTCTCGAACATTTCTTGCTAAGTGCATTCTGATGCCACATTGAAACGCAAAATAGCTGGAATCAAGCAGGCACCGAAGGCTATTTATATGCTAATCTCTATTTCCCAAGCTGAAGCAGGAACCTCGAGCTGGGTGCTGCTTCTAATGATGGCTCGGCTTTAACCTCTCTGGAAGAAAGAAAAGTATTTTCCTTAAGAAAACAACTCAGTTTCTTTAAGATGAAATGTAATTATCTATTATCAGATGTCCCTTAAAATGCAAGGCCTATTAAAGCTGCTAAAAATATTGAAGCCCTAATTTCACCATAATAGCATTTTAATTTCAGCAAATCACGGCTCTATTGTTACAGGACGTTTTGCGGTAGGAATGTGGTAAGAGGTCCATCTTAGCTTTTTTCTTAACATTTTCCTTTCTTTGAGAAGTACAATTAAATCATTGCAATCATCTAACCTTGCTCGACACAAAATTTTACTTATCAAGTGCGAAAACAATGGTCATTAGCATTTAAAAGAATTTGTTTTAAAAGTAGCTAAAGTTTAATTGCTTTAAATATTCTTGTTGGAATGTGCAGCCGCTGTTGGTTCAACGTTCATATTAAAGAGAGTCGGTGTTTAATTGATCGCTGGATTTCATTGAAAAATATTTACTTTCTTTTCAGGCAAAGTACGAAAGAGACAGACCCTCGAGGAGGAACGATTTTGGGGAAAATGACTGCATATGGGGTTTGCTGGCAAAACGACCCAGCTTTGCGCTCACCTCTGCATTGAATGTATTCTTGGGAACTTTCGTGTAATTTTCTAAAATGAACCTCCCCCCGCCCAATCTTGTTTTTAGTAGACTACACAAGAAGAAGCTGTGCTCCACTGCAAAATTCTGGAATTGTATCTTTCAGAGACCCTGTGGGTGTTGAGGGCAGTAAAGAGGGGTCCACTTCTCCATGGGCTTATCTTTTCAAACAGTGGGGAAAGGGAGTGCTGGGGTGCAAGCTGGGGACACTCTCCTGACAGGTCTTCTGTCTATACCTGTTGGTGAAAGCAAACTCTTCAGATCAATCCACATCTCCCGCCTCTTATTTAAGATGATATTTTAGGTCATCTTAGTGAGGCTGAGTCACCACTGAGTCTCACCAATTTTGTGAAACTTATGAGTCCCTGAGAGGAGCTCCGATAGGCAGGAAGAGGAAGAGGGATGGAGTGGGAGGGGAATTAGCTCAATAGGCTACTACTGATCGAGGTTGGCAAAAAATGATGTAATTAGTACTATATATTGAGCAGTATTGTGTGCCAGGCACTGTGTTGAGTTCTTTGTAGCCATCATTTCCCTTAATCTTCACAATAACCTTACAATGGATGCTAGTATCCTATTTTTCCAAATGTGGAAACTGAGGCACAGAGGGGTTAATTTGTCCAAGCTTTTATAGCCAGTGGGAGGTAGAACCCCAAATCAATCTGAAGTCCGTCTGGCAACAACTTCCATGCTATGTGGCCTCCTAATAGTTTTTGTCCTCAGTCATCACCTTAACTCAGGCCTCCAGCCCAGACCCAGTTCATATTGAGGGCTAGTTCCCCTGACTCCATTCTACTTCCTTCCTGCCCTCTTTGCATTGGGACCTTCTGGGCCCATGTACATATGGAATTTAAAAGCCTCCGTCATTCTTTTCCTCACTGGGTCTCAGTTTGCTGCCTGTGCAATGAGACCTTCGATGACATCATCTTCTAGGTCTAAGTTTCTAAGGACTCAGGTCAAGTCCACAAGTGGGTACTGAGTACTTGCTTACTCTGGGTCAGGCCTATGTGGGACTCAGGTGTGTGGAGATGGGTAACATGGGTCCCTGTCCTCTCAATAGCTAGCTCAGTGAGCTGACCATCTCGCTGTGTCACACAGCTGGACAATGGTGGCTGTACCCAACACAGCATGGGTTGTGTCATTCAAGGTTGCAGGGCGATCTGAGATTTTGCTTGGTTTTCCCTTTGTTTGTTGGACAAACTCCTGCTTCTCTTTCAACATCTAGCTCAAGAAGTACCTTTTCTGGGGAAATTTTTGGCCCCTTTTCAAGCAGAGTCCCATGGTCCTCCCAGTATTTCTCTCTTAAACTATCTCTTTTGCAACAGAAAAGTAAGAATGTAGCCAGGTTAAATTCCTGGCTCCACTACCTACTTGTGGATGATCTCAGGTTAATGCCTTAACCTAACTGAGCTTGTTTCCTTATTCGTGCACTGGGGTGATAATAGTGTCCATCTTCCCCTCTGGTCATATAAGTATCGAATGAGATGTGTATAAATCTCTTAGAACAGTG
The DNA here is from genome assembly GCF_000325575.1 of Pteropus alecto. NCBI lineage: Eukaryota > Metazoa > Chordata > Mammalia > Chiroptera > Pteropodidae > Pteropus > Pteropus alecto. The sequence continues at coordinate 549,273 of NW_006443568.1, forward strand.
TCTCTCCTAGAACATGCAAGGAATTAGTAACCATGACTTATTATTAATATAGTAAAGGTGTTGCTATCGGCAGGCTGTATGCTCTTCAGGTCTGGCACCGCAAAATTGTCACTTATATCTCTGTAGCTAACAACAGAGACTGTTGTATAGCAGAAAGCACTGCAGAGTGTCCAGGAGCAGGTGTTCAAATCCATGTCATGCTGTTTACAAGCTGTGTGACCTTGGGTAAGTTTCATAACTTCTCTGGCCTTCAATATCTTCGTCTGTAAATGGAGATACTTACAGTTCCCTCTTTGTGCGATTATTGGGAGGAGTAAAGGAGGCCAAGGTGGTGAAATTAAGTCTTTGCCCAGTGCAGATGTAAGAGCTCAACCCAGAGTATCTATTAGGTTAACAGACTCTCATTAATAACTGACATCTGTATTCCGCTTTCACATTCTTATCTCATTTAAACCTCGCAATGGTTTCAGGAGGTGCCTTTGTTATCATCTCTGGCTCATCAAGATCTTACAGCTGGTAAGAGGCAGGTCTCCTGACCTCACATCCTTTCCCCCATTGGCAACCCATGACATCTCATATCATGAAGTCAGATGAATGAGAGAATGATTCTCAAATAGGCCAAACAATCTTCCATAAAAGTTAGGTGGGGCTCGGACTTGTGGCCCAATAGGAATACCAGCTAAATTGATTTCATAATGTTGGGTCCTGAAATGACACCTCCATCAAGAAGCTGCACTTGGCTTTTTATACTCGTCAGGGGCTGTTATAAATTTGATTATATCTGAAATAGCAGATTTCAAGTTGAAGTCCCCTTTGTCCACACTGGAATTCAGATTTATTTCTAAGAGACCAGTGCAATTTTCTTATCTTTGTTACAAATTACTACAGTCTGGGTTAATCTCACACAGCAATAAAGCTGTTTGCCTAGGAAGCTTCCTGCAGTGTCAGAGCTGATGAATGGCTCCCTCTGGCTATAATAATTCAGTCTAGAACATTGAAAAAAAAAAAAAAAAAACAACTTGGTTCTTCTGCAGGAAACTCCATCAGTGTGCTCAGCTTCTCACATTGGTAGAGATCAGACACTCTCACTTGAGTCAGGGCATGAGAACCTTTGAACTTATAAGATCTCAAGTACCCATGATGAATGGCGGGCCATACCACCCCTCTACTTTATAAAGAAAGTGGTCCTGTCCAGAGTTTTCTGAGGGTGGGTGTGAAACAGGTGAGTACAATAGAAAGCCGAACAGGGAGAAGGTACAGATAGGGCAATTCAGGGGATGGGAGTGAGGGGGCTGGTCTTAGAAACAGAGAAGAATGGGCTATAAGGGAAGGGGCAGAAGGCTTATGTTTCATTCATTCAACAATTACTGTAGTTTTTAAGATCTAATACACAGCATTGATTATTAAATGCACTATTGACTTAATAAGATCATTTTTGGAGGGGCAAGGGGAATGAAACACAACTTTCAAAGTACACATTGATTTTAAGACCCAATGTTGAAGGCATTCTAGGAGATTGAGGTCTGAAGAGATGGTTAGTGTGTCACTCTGTGTGAGTGTGCATGTGGCATTTCTGAACAGTTGGAGGTATTTGGGAGAAAGGGCATTCAGGCAGAGAGAATAGCATGCACAAAGCCTTTGAGACAAGAGGGCTTGCTCAAGAAATGGAAAGAAGGCCAGTATGACTTTGGAGGAGGAGGTAGTGGAAAGATGAAGCTGGGGGTCACCTGAGGACATCTCATGAAGGACCTTGCAGGCTACCTAAAGAGTTCAGATGTTATTCTGAGAACAATGAAAAGATATTGAAGAGTTTCAAGTGGAGGGTCAATATATTCTGTATTTAGGGTCTATGGAAGGCAAAGCAACATCAACCTGAGAAGACAGCTAAATCATGGGAAGCTGGTTCTGAGGAGAAGATTCACACAGCTCGTTCCTACCTGGGGACAAGCACTGGCTTATTGGACATCAGGAAGTACCTAAATAAGAGGCATTTAAATTAAAACTCTAGAGTTTAAAAGATAGCACACTTTTTACATCAGAATTATCCTGTACCAACCTTCTAGGCTGGAGTACCCAACCTTCTAGGCTGGCAAGATGAGGTCTTCAATTGGGTTTCTATTTCTTACCTTCTCCCCACTGCTGAGTAATACAAACATCCTGGAGGGCCTTATGCAGTCCACTCAGGTCTTCAATCCACTCTGGTCACTGTGGATAGCTTCCTGTCCAAGCCTACTGGTACTTAGAAGGTGGGGTGCTCCTCAGCCCTTATGCTACACTTAATCACCAGAGTCTTTTCATGTGGGCCTAAAGTCCACAGATCTTAGTGTTCAGTTACCTTCCCCCACTCCCCACACCTTCTCATGACAGCAATTCCCCATCATGGGTGTTATGTGTCAGTTGGTCTCTGCCCCATGCAGAAACCTCCAAGAATCCCATCCTTTCTCTTCCTCCTTTCCCTAAAGACATAGCTACTTTGGTCCCTTATATTCTAAGCATTGTCTGCCATTCTTTCCTCATCTGAGATATTCTAGTGGATTAAAATAGGAGTGGGTTATTTTTTCTGCCTAGGAATTTCGACTTTTGCTCTTTCAACATCAAAACCCTGAAAGTAAGGGAACACAAAACCCAAGCCCCCTCTCCCTTCTTCCTTTTAAACTTCAAGGATTGTGAGTTAGCTGATAGAGTCCTTTGCTGTGGAGTGGGCTGAGCAAGGAGGAGAAGCACTGTCAAATTTCTACCCATCCACTCATGCATCTATGTAGTCATCCATCCATCCATGTAGTCATCCATCATCCATCCATCCAACCATCTATCTACCTACTACTTCAAGCAGGAGTAAAGAGTTTTTAAGGATGGTGTTTCTTTGACAACTGCCCACTTCTGAGGATGAGCTACTGTATGCAGCCCTGTTTCTTCACTGAGCTCTGTCCATTGTCCACAATGTCAAAGACCAATATAATATAGTGTTAAAAGCCTAGGCTCTGAAATCAGACTCCCTGGGTTTATGCCATGGCTTCATGCCTTACCAGCTGTGTGAATTTGGTCATACAAACTAGAATTTTGTTAGGTACTTAACTCATCTGTAAAATGAGGCTAACAGTAGAACCTACCTCAAAGGCTTGTTATAAGTATTAAGTGGGTTAATACATGTAAGCCTTTGAAACTTTACCTGGTACTTAGAAAGTGCTTCATAAGTGTCAGGTAGCATGAGTACTCTTAAATCAGGGGTGAACATCTGACACAAACTTGGTCAATATATTCTCTCTTACCTTGAAATGTGGAAACATGACTGGAAGAGTCTGGGTCACACAAAGTTACTGAACTGAACTGAGATGTTGTAGGAGGTTGTTCTGGACCTTGAGCAAGGAGAAGCTGGTCTACAGAGAGGAAAAGAGGAAATGAATGTCTGGAGAGGAGACAGGAGACCTGGTGGATCTGAGGAAGGGAGGGAGAAAAGAAGGGAGAGAGAATGAGAGAGAGGAAGATCGATGAGGAGGGAGGAAGAGGAGAGAGGCTTAAAGATACTTAAGTGCTTGGTTTCTTAGTCTCAGTCTTGCTCATGATGGTCAGTTTCACCCTGTAAAATGGGGATTTCTCCAGAAAAATCTCCATTTGCTTGACTGTGTTTTGCTTTAGTTGCTTTGGAGTGGGTCTTTGAAATAGGAATAAAAGAAACAAAGGCAAAGACAAACAGCCATCTAGCAGGAGAATATAGCGGATAAGATATAGTTGTAGCTAACTAGAAAATGAGTGTAAGTGGGATTATGAGAGAAGAAAAAGAAGGCACAGGTTAGCATGGAGGAGGAAGTCATCCATTAGCAATGAGGATGGTGGAGGGCTTAACGGAGAAGGTACAAATGGCATTAGGTCTTGGGGGATGAATATTTTTTAAAACTTCCTGTATGTTGCTGAGCTATGTCTACTGCTTCCAGCCATAATGCCATTCTGGGGTTATGGACAGAAGCAGCAGCTTGACCCTGAGAAGGAGACTCTAGGCAAGGCTTCTAGGCAAGACACAGCACCTTTCTTCCCTCTCCAGTGTGTCAGGGCTTTCCTTTCTGATAATGCATTGATCAGTGCTCTGGGGTTCTGGATGGAATGGTCTTATTTATTATCCACACTTGATCTCAAGGAGTGTGAAGAATCAACTCTAAGAGAGAAGCTTTTTAATTTAAATACCCCTCCCCCAGCACAGGCCATGTTGAATATTAGCCTTAACGAGAAGGCCTAGGGAGCCAGCGGAGAGTTCCTTGAATCAAGCTCATTCTGGAAACAGAACAGCTCTCCAGTGGGACTAATGGCTGTCCCTGTACCTGCTCTGGGTGAAACCCTCCATTTTCAAGTCTTTGCCTGTGCTTGTCCCTCTACCTGAAATGCCCCTTCCTGTGTCTACCCCCATGTCTGCGCATAAGAACACTACCCATTCTTCAATGCCCATCTCTACTTGTGCCTTTTTCATAATGTTCTCCTTGCTCTCCAACATCCCAGATGTGTATAGCTCTGCCTCTGAGCTCCCTCGGGCTGTATCTCTTCTGCAGCATTATCAGAGCTTACTTTGAGCTTAATTGTAACACTAAAAAGTCATTTTATTCTTCTTTGTGTAATCCCCATCTGTGTGGAATCTCTTCAAGGGCAAGACCTATGGTTTATTTATTCTTACATCCCCAGAGCCTCCATAAATGTTTATTGATGGTATAATAATCAGACTTCTAAGTGCTTTAAAGGTATTGATAAACTACAACCAGAAACATGTGGTGCTAATCATACGCCAGGAATTAGACTAAGATAAATTATTTCAGGTAATCCTAATGCCGACTTTGTAGGTAGGTGGCACCATCATCACCATTTTACAGATAAGACCGGATAGGACTAGAGAGAATTAAGTAAGGCAATGTATAGAGCTTGCATAATGGCAGAACTATATTTTCAATCCCAGTCTATTTGAGGCCAAAGCTCTTAACACTTACAAATGACAAGACACTGTTAACCTTCTCTAGGACACCTCCTCCCCTCAAAGCAAATTAAAATGACAAAGAGGTATCTTTTGTTAACCTATTAAGCTAGAAGAAAAAGGTATTGACAATGTTGCAGTGAATAAGATACTTTTCTATGCTTTTGGAAATGCATGAGTCAAAAAATCAGTCATTCCTTTTGACCCAGTTTCTGCATTTCTGTTGATCATTTATTGTAAGGAAATAATCCCTAAGATTGGGGAAGGAAGCAAAGATGTTTAATACAAAGATGTTCATTGCAGCATTACTTATGATAGTGACATGTTCATCAATAGAATAGCTGAGTAAATGATGGCACAACTTCATGAAGTGCTAGGCAGTCATTAAAATGGCAGTTACAAAGATTGTGTATGATACCCAAAAATGTTTAGGATGTAATGTTAGGCCACAAAAAATTGGATACACAATTATGAGAGTACCATGGTTACAATGAGGTAAAATCTAGAGCTTAGAAGAAAGGAAACACACCAAGAATGCTAATAGTGGTTGTGTCAGGGTAAATGAATTACGGCTTATTTTTGTTTTTTTCCCCCTATTTTTCAATTCTTTTGTAACATAGTTATATTACTTTTTTATGGTGAAAATGGCATATTTTTTTTTATAAAGCTGATGAATAATTCCATAGCTGAGCCTTATTAGCAGCCAAAGGTGACCTTGTCTAAAGAATACATTCTCCAGCCTCAAATCGATGCTGGGAGGGCTGGGCAGCATATGGCATGTGCCCTGGGTTTGTGAAGGTGGTGGACACCTGTGTGTGTGTCCTGTTAAACTAGAAAACTACCAATAAGGGATGGACTACAGGGCCCTGAGGTGCTGCACACTGGGAGGTGACCTAGCTTTCTGGGTAACGTAAGCACGCTGGACCTCCCTTTTCTCCCTGAAGCATCCCTGCTTCTACAATCGCTATGTTTCCCCACTGGCTCTGGCCAAGAGTTGAGTAGCAAGTTCAGAAGCTCAGGGAGGGGAGAAAAAACCAACACAACATCTCTATTTTTAATTAAAAGGAAAACCGACAACAAAAATGAAAGCTGGGAGACTACACTAAGGACATGATTGATGGTTTGGAACATTTTTGTTACCTGCCCAGTTAGTTGAAAATTGGTCTGTGGTTTTTGACTGCTTCTAAGGTGGTGGTTGTTTTTGACTTTCAGCCATTCTCAGGTCTTTCTCAGCCTGAGTTCTTAGGAGAGTTAAGAACAAGATGAAGAAAGAGGGCTTGGAAAATCCTATCAGGGGGCAGGGGCCTTGCTCCCTGCTGAGGGAAGGTAAACACAGTAGGTAAGAAGGTGAGCTTTGGAGTTCGACACAACCAAGTTTGAATCCTGTTTTAGCTGCTTACTAATTGTGGCTAAATTATTTGGGCAAATTCCTTCATTTCACTAAGCGTCGGTTTCTTTGTCTACAAAATGGGTGATAAGGAGGGTACCTGCCTCAGAGGTTTGTGGTGAAGTTAAATGAGTTGAGGTATATCTAGCACAGAGTGTAGAACTGGCACATTCTTAGTTCTCCATGTGTGCCAGCCATTACTGCTGCTGCTGCTACTACTATTTCATGAACATCTCTTTTTGGCTCTCCTGCTGATATAGGTGGGCTTTTTCAAAAAGAACCTACCAAGAGAGAAAGAAAAGGCAATGGTAGCAAAAGATATAAAAAACTCAACGACTTCCTATGCCCTTGAAGTTTCTGAGTCTGAGATGACCCTGTCCCTGAATGAATTCTCTTTTCCAAACATCCCTAGGTCTTCCTGGAATTTTGGTCTGGCTTCCTGTTGACCCCTTCCTGGTCTGTCTCTGTCTGTATTGAAGATAGCTTCTTATTTTTCACCAAGAATGGTTGACCTCCTGGCCGTTGCCTCCTTCCTGTCAAGGACTCAAGACCACAGCTTATTATACACAAGATACTGTGCTAAATGCTATACATAGCATTTCCAATTTAATTCTCATAACCTTTGGGATAGCACTATTATCATCACCCATTTTAAAGTCAGGGAAATGGAGGCTCAGAAATGATAAATAACTTGCCCAAGTTCATAGTACGAGTAAGAGGCAGAGCAAAGATTCTAGTCTAGGTCCATCTGATCATGAACCCCTGTTCTTCACCCCTGAAGCTATAGATGGCAATGTTAGTATCTACTGTCCTGGAGGCTGTGGTGGGGATTAGTAATAAATGTGAAAAGTGCCTTGGAACCTTTACTGTGCTGGGCAAATACGATGGTGTAATAGTGTATAACAACATGGGCAGGAGGAAGTAACGCACTGTGGTTATAGGCTTGTGTTCAAATTCAGCTCCATCACTAATGGACTTTTGTTCACTTATATGACTGTGGGCACATCAATGAATGTTTTCAAGTCTCAATTTCTTTACAAAACAGGAAAAACAGCACAAGGTTGTGGTGAAAAAACGTGGCAGTATGGGTGAAGCTCTTAAAACACTGTCTGGCATATAACTGGCAATAAATAAATAAAACTCTAGAATGTAAACTCCATGATGGCAGAGATTACGTTTTGTTCACTACTGTGTGCCTAGTGCCTAGACCAGCAGCTGGCCTACACAATGTGCTCGGTGAATCTCTGTGGCATGAATGAATAGTGGTGGTCCTGCTTGTTGTAGCCACATTGTCTTTAGTGTGGCCCTTCTCTTTCTAGGGACACCTAGCTGTGTCCTTATAAAGGACCAAGGCTGGCTCTGTCACTTTGGCAAACAACTTGATACCATGGCCTGAGTGGTCTGATACAGGGGTAAGACTTAGGGACAGTCACATTAACACCCCAAGGACTGCTTCTACCTGAGATTTCATCATTTTCTTATGAGCTGAGTCCATCCAGGATGTTCTCTCTGGCCTAATTGGAGTTGCTTATCAAAATTTATTGTCTGGAGTCAAAGGGAAGACCCTTATCAAAGTAAGATTACATTGGGCCAGAGAGACCACCAGGGCTGGGGCCTCCTACCCCACCCCTCCCTAATAGGAGGCCACGAGTAGTTAGAATTCAATTAAGCCCTGGTGAAGGGGGTCTTTGAGGCAGAGCTGGGGCAGGCCCATGTCTGGGCTGAACAGAACAACCGATTTAAGCTAAATCAACGCCTACTTAAGTGAGCCGTAATAAGCATTCTGGGGGCAACGCCAGCCTGGGGGCGTCATTTATCACTGGGTAATAGAAAACCATAATGAATAATAACTTGGGCCCAGCAGCCAGAGCTAGCATACATTATGGAGTTTGAGCTGCTGTTGTCCATGGAGCCGGGAGGGTGGGTCTGAGGACTGGGTGGTGGAGTTTGCATATTGAATTCTGCCGCTTTGCAGAAAGGCCTTTGTTGTACAGGAAAGCCATTAATCTCACACCCGCTTTGCCAGTCTTGCAGTTGGCGTGGGGAACACACGGTCTATTTGCTTGTATTGCACCAAGAGAGAACAAGATGCCCCTGAAGAGGAAACCTGTTTATGAGAGATGCTAGTGTTGGCCTCTGCCTTGGCCAGTGTATGAGAACACAAACCTCAGATCAACTCCCTTCTGAGGCCTGATCTCAGGGTCCTATTTCAAGCAACATGGTTCGAGCACCAGCCTTGTCAAGCAACACAGTCTGAGCACCAGTGGGACACGCAGCTCTGTGCTGGGCAATGGTGGAGGCTGGAGAAAGCGTGGGGATAGGCATATTAAGTTTCTGCCCTAGCACTATCTCATTTGATACCCACAAACTGCTTTTGAGTTAGATCTTATATTTGTGCCCCATTTTACAGACAAGAAAACTGAGGATCAGAGGGCTTAGATGGGTTGCACACACAGCTAGGAAGTAGGGGTCCTGGAATTTGAATCCAGGCCCTCTTATATAAATTCTGAATCCGTTACCTTTTACCACCTCCCCTCCCAGGAAAAACAGGCTCTAATGCCTCTTCATCTGTTCTTCTGATACCATTCCCTTCCAGCTATAGATCCTTCTGTTCATTACTGCCCCTCCTCACTTGTGTCCCTGAAGACCACGTCCTCCTTTTGGAAGTTCTCTTTCTTGTGCCTTCTGTAATATGCCCCTGCCAATTCACCTCACCTTCCTCAATGGGATAATTATTGTCTCACTGCTGTCGTGAAGTTAATGCATCAATCTGTACAAAGCCAAGATACTTCTGGTCCCATCAGCCTGGGGGTGAGAGAAGGCCCCTAGAATAATTACAAAACAATGTCTTCCTGATCAGACCCCATTACAGATTTACTCTCAGTCCTTCTCCTCATTGTTCGAGGGTTGTTGGAGTACTGCATGTTGCTGACCTTTCTGCTTCTTCCAGGGAGCCTCCATGATTTCCTCCTGTCCCATCCATGGCCCCATTGAGTGGCTCCCAGTTTAGTGTAGACCTATTCTTCTGCCTCTAATACTGGTTCTGGGTCTTTGGAGGTTGTCCTTATTCTCTCTTGACTGGAAGTGACTTCTCTTTTGTTCTGTCAAAGTCCCACTGATGTGGGGAAAGGTTGCTTTCTGGCACATTCACTAATTCATTCGACAAACACTTAAGTTCACTTTCTGGTGGATGGAAATTCGAAGAGGACTTAGACCATGTCCTCCTATACCAGACAGATAGATGCTTTCCTCTGGGGCTGCCTCTCTTTGTTCATCTTCATATTTCATATTTACTTTATATTTCAATTTTCAGAGCTTCATAGTCCTGCGTGTTTTGTTCCCTAAAGGATCGTGCTGCTGCTGCTCTTTTTCTTGGCTGGCTCTTGACCACAAACGTACCTCCTCGGGATCCATAATGAGTTCATGGAAGCCTGGAGCAAAGTGTGAGTGCTATGTGCTATGCTGGGCTCAGATTTTCCTCCCTTCCGACCTCGGCTACTATCCTCAGACCACGTTGGGGCCTGAGCCTGAATTTTCATTGGCATCTTGGATTGAACAATCAACTTCAGGAAAATGCTTCAGCAGGCTCTTCATAAACCATTGTAAATAAACCCAAACAATCAACTCACTTTAATCAACTATAAATTGATAAAACCAAACAATGCCATAAGAAAAGAAAACAAGAGAAGTGCTCTAATTTGAGTTGTAATAGCTTAGCTTTGACCTACTCTTTCCTGGTTTATTCCCAACTATTCAGACTCATAGTCCCTTTGACTCTTTAATCCCTTTGCCATCCCATTTAATAAATCCTCTGAGGACAGAGACTTTTTTTTGATGAAGTCACCCATGCCATGATGGCCTTTGGAGGTGGGCCGCTCAGATTTCCCTTCAAAAGAACCGCTGTGAGTAGCTAGCCAACAGGCTCCAGGTGCCACTGCGGATCTGCTGTGGTGTTCAGCTGAGATCGCATTAATCCTAAGCTGCTCCTGCCCAACAACTGAGCACTGTGAAGGCACTAGAGGCTGGCCATTTCTGGGACATGCATACACTTAAGGTGGCTCCTAGGGACTAGAATAGAGGCTCAATAAAAGATGGTGCTCTTGGCATCACTTTGGTCTCCCCTGCGGTTTCTAGCATGGGCCCAACTTTTTTGTCTGGGGCTCAGTGAGGAAGGGATACTAGGATTCTCGCAGCTAGACTACACACGGTCTGAGCCTGTTGTGCAGAACTGAGAAGCCAGAAGGTCTTGAGTTGGCACGCCTTGCTTGGCTTCCCTTCCTATGTTATTATCACCAAGAACTGTGTTAGTCATTAATATGAAAGTGGTTGCCTGTATGCTGTTTAGCAACACTGGACCCTGAGAATTTGCTACCTCACTCTCCACATCACCCTCTCCGACCTTTAAGAAAGTCTGTAGTTTGGAGGGAGGCCTTGGCCAAAGTTTGTTTCAAATTGAAGGTATGTTGTGACCTGAATGGAAGTTGTGGTGGGTGAATGGAGCTGAGTAAGGTGGCCCATTTGCTAACCCTGGTGAACAGATTATGCGGCCCGAGAAGTTGCGAAGGGACTGCTGGAATGTCCAGGTGTCATAGAGATGCCGATTTTGGAAGGGAGGAACATTGAAGCTCCATGTTGCTAAATCCAACGTGACTTTTCTATTCTCATTTCCCCACCTTTCTCCACACAATTGGCAGTTGCATGGAATAGTTATTATTTATTCCTTTAAGATATGTTAGAATTCAGCAGTGATGCCATCTGGGACTGGAGTTTTCTTCGCTTTGATATCAGGGTAATGTTTACCTCATAAAACGAATTGAGAACTGTTCCCTCTTATTCTATTTTCTGGAAGAGTTTGCATGGAATAGTTATTATTTATTCCTTTAAGATATGTTAGAATTCAGCAGTGATGCCATCTGGGACTGGAGTTTTCTTCGCAGGCAGGTTTTTAATTGTGAATTCAATTTCTTTGATAGATATTGGACTATTCAGGTAATCTGTTTCTTCTTGAGTAAACTTTGGTAACTTGTGTCTTTCAAGGAATTTGTCTATTCCATCTAAGTTTTAGAATTTATTAGCATAAGGTTATTATTTTCCTTATTATTTTTTTAGGATTTGTAAGATCTGTATTGAGCTGCCCATTCTAGTTTCTGATATTGGTAATCAGTGTTCTATCCTCTTTTTCCCAGTCTCGCTAGATATTTTTCAGCTTTATTGATCTTTTCAAAGAACCAGCTTTTGGTCTCATTGATTTACTCTATTGTTTTTCTGTTTTCTATTTTATTGATTTCTGTTCTTAACTATTTCTTCCTTTCTGCTTATTTTGAGCTTAATTCGGTCTTCCTTTTCTAATTACTTAAAGATGGAAGCTTAGATCATTGCTGTGAGACCATTCTGCTTTTCTAATTTAAACATTTAATGCCATAAAATTTCTTTTAAGCATTGTTCTAGCTACATTCCACACATTTGATGTGTTGTGTGTTAATTTTCATTTAGTTAAAAATATTTATAATTTGTCTCCTGGTTTCTTTAAACTCATGTTATTTAGAAGTTTGTTGTTTAATTTCTCAATATTTGAGGGATTCTAGAGAAAAGATATCTTTGTTACTGATTTCTGGTTTAAATCCATTGTGGTTAGAGAGCATACTTCTCTATTTGCATGATTTTAATTATCTTAAATTTGTTTGAGACTTGTTCTATGCCCAAATTCGATCTTGATGAGTGCTTCATGTGAACTTGAAAAAAATTTGTTCTTCTGTTTTGAGTGGTGTTTTCTTTAAGTGTGTGATTTTTCTGATAATCTATTTGTTATAGTCACTCCAGCTTTCTCCTTATTAGTATTAGCACGGTGTATTTTTAAAAAATACTTTTACTTTTAACCTGTGTATTTCCTTATATTTAAAGTGAATCTCTTGTAGATAGTATACAGATGGATCCAATTTGAAACTCTCTGCTTTTTAATTGTTCTGTTTAGGCCATATAGTTAATAAAATTATTGATATGGTTGGGTTTAAATCAACCATTTTACTATTTCTTTTCTATTTGCCATCTGTTCTTTGTTAATTTCCCCCCTTTTCCTGGCCTTCTTTTGTAATAAATGATTTAAAAGAATAATTCCATTTAATCCTCAATATTGATTTGTTAGCTATCTCTCTTTGTTGTATTTTTTAGTGGTTGATCTAGGGATTATACACGCATCTTTAACTTATCGCAAACTTATCAGACAATATTATAGTACTTCATATGGTGTAAGAACCCTACACCAGTATATTACCATTTCCCCTCCTGTTCTTTTTGCTATTGTTTTCATAAATTTTGCTATAAACTCTACAATGTTATAAGCTGCACAGGGCAGTTATTATTTTAATTTAAATGATAAATGATTTTCTAAAGAGATTCAATATGGAAAAAAAGTCTTTCAAATTTACCCACATATTTACCATTTCTTGTGCTTACCACTCTTTTATGTTGATCAAAATTTCATCTGGTATCCTTCTTCTGTCTGGAGAACTTCCTTTATCATTTCTTGTAGTACAGGTCTGCTGGAAAGAAGTAATCTCAGCTTTTGTTTATCTAAAAAGTCATTATTTCATCTTCAAATTTGAAAGATATTTTTACTGGATAAAGAATTCCAGGTATCCCTGCCGCTGCCCACCCCCATTCATACCGTAATGATGTCTTATCTTCTTCTATTTTCTTCTGACTTGCGTAGTTTCTAATGGGAAGTTTGCTGTTATTTTTACCTTTGTTTTTCTATATATTCTGTATCTGGTTTTCTTTAAAATATATTTTTTATTGTGCTTTTTCGGCATTTTTATTATGATGGTTTTTTTTTGTTTTTTGTTTTTTTTTAAGATTTATTCAGCTTGGAGTTCATTGAACTTCTTGGATTTGTGGGTTTTTAATTTTTTACCAAATTTGAAAAGTATTTGCTCTTCTTTCTTCAAATATTATATCTGCCTCCCTTTTGATGGAACTTCAAATGCACATATGTTAGACTGTTTGATTTTGTTCTAGATCTAATGATCCATATTTATTTCCAGTCCTTTTTCTCTAGTGCTTCATTTTTCATTGTTTCTATTGCTAACTTCTCAAGGCCACTAATCTTTTCTTTGCAGTGTCAGACCTCCTGGTAATCCCATCCAGTGTATTTTTATTTTATACACTGTATTTTTTAATCACTGGAATTTACATTTGCTTTTTTTTTTTTTTT
>NW_006443568.1:563282-613147 GCF_000325575.1 Pteropus alecto
TCTTTGGTTAGTTTTTGCTTATGTATTCGCAGTTCAGTACTCAGCTATAGTCTTGAAAGAACAACTCCGTAGATCTCTGAAACTCTTACTCTGTGTAGGTCCATTCTTTCTGGTACCCTGCCTTGCAAATTCTAGCCACCTTGGCTTCTCTTAACTTCTGTTTTTGATTTCGCAGCTCACTCAGACTGCTGGACTCTGTTTTGGTCTCCAATCCCTCTGCTATGGCCTGGAGACTGCCTCTAGGTGGTGAGCTGGTACAATTGAATGGTTCACCTTGCTTGTTTCTCTTCTCTCAAGTATGCTGTGCTTTTTTTTTGGTATGATGCCTAAAAATTTTTTTATCACAAAACAATGCTTTTGTTTTCTAGCTGTTTAAGGTGTGAGGGTCTCTGGTTTCTGTTACTCCATTTTGGCTGGGAGCAGAAGTGATCACTCCTCCTCCTCGAAAAACTTTTTCTTTTTTGCTGTCCTACTTTACTGGCCACTTCTCACTCTCTTTTATTTCTTTCTTCTCTCTCTGATAAACTTCTGAATATTAGCATAGGGCCCCTTCTCTTCTTTATTCATTCTCTCTATTGGTAGATTTACCTAGCCTAATGCCAGATAAGCTGTTGATCATGAGTATCTCCAGCCCAATCTCCCCTCTGAACTCCAGACTCACAATCTGATTTGCCTATTTGATGCCTCCTCTTTCTACACAGCCTCTTACAATTAACTTGCCCACAGTAAAACTTTCGTTTTACTCCCCTTTCCCCAAAATGTGTTCCTCTTACAGTCTTTTATCTTCGTAATGTGGGTCATTCAGTAACTCATCATCCACCCAGAGGCTCAAGGCAAAAACTTTGGAGTTAGTTTCACTTTTTTTTCCTTCTATAACATCTAATCCATTAGTAAGTCCTGCAGGCTCTGCTTCAAAAATATATTTCAGGGCATCCCACCTCTTGCCACTTTTGCTGCTAGCACTTTAGTCTCTGTCTTGATCATTTCTTGCTTGGACTATTACAATAGTGTTCTGCTTTCACTCTGGCCTATTCCCACTTTAGTCTATTTTCCCCACAGCAGCCAGACCTCTTCAAAATTTCAGTCAGATCATTCCACGTCCCTGCTTAAAGTCCTCCAATGGCTTCCCATCACATTTAAAATAAAATTTAAATATTTTACCATAATCTATAAGGCCAAACATGATCACCCCCTGTCTATTTCTCTGACTTAATCCTCTAGTATTTCCCCCTCTATTTACCTAATCCAGTCAGACTGAACTTCTTTCTGAATCCTGAACTCAAGTAAGAGTTTTTCCTGCTCAGGGTCTTTGCACATGCTGCTCGTGCTGCTTGTCATGCTTATCTACCGAATCTTTGAAGCATGGCTGCTCTTTTTTGTCACTCAGGTCTCAGCCCAAATACTGTCTATTTAGAGGGGTCTTCTCTGACTTAATATAAAGAAGGTTCTCACCCCATCACTTTCTTATCTCATTACTCCTTTTTATTCTCTTCATCACCCATGTCATTGCTTGCAAAAATGGCCACAATTTTCCATCCCTCCGTCAACACCTCTTTGCAGTGAGACTTTGCAACACTTTCCATCGAGAGGTGGCATCTATTTTCTCATCGCTTGAATCTGGGCTGGACTTAAGACTTACTTCGATCAATAGAATGTTTTGGAAGTAAAGGCATGCCAGTTCTGAGCCTTGCAGTCTTCCACCCTTACGTTTGGACCTCAGCAACTGCGATATGAAGAAGCCTGAGCTTGTTGGAAGTTGTTGGAAGATGAGAGAACACATGGAAGAAAACTGAGGCACTCCAGACAATAGCCAGCCTTCCCCAGAAACAGAGACACTTGGCTGACCTGCAGCCAATAACAGATGCATGAAGGAGCCCAGACAAGACTGGTAGCACTGCTGAGCTGACTTGTAGTCTCATGAGCAGGAATAGCCATTAAAAAAAAAAATCATAAAATATTAATGTGGTTGATTTTGCAGCAAAAACTAACTGATCTAATCATATCACTCTTAAAAATTACCTTATGTAGATGCTCACTCCTTTATTGTGTCTCCCCCACCAATGCATAAATTCCTCGAGGGCAGGGAGTTTTGCTCATCATTGTATTGGAGTAGTTACAGCATCGGATCAAAATGACAATATAATATTTTAAGAAAGCCTCAAATGTCAGCATTTTATTAAAAAGGTGAGCTATAACTACCCCTACCCAAATCTTCTATACTTTTTCCTAAGTTCTTCCTGAGGGAAAGCCAAAGTAAAGGACTGAGACAATTTTGTTCTTCTAGGAGAATGATCAAAATAAACTATCTTAGGAGAGGAGGAATTGAACACAAACAAGGGGTCTGACTCTTCTCTGGGAGGGGAGCAGAGCAGATCTAGCTCTGGGGAAAGAAGGTGAAAGGATCCGGTGACTTCATGTTGTCCTTGTCCTTCGCCCATCTCCCAATCTTGCTACCATATCCTCCTCTCGTTTACCTTAATGTGTCGCCTCATCCATCAGGGCCCTCAGAAAAACAGCAGAACCCAGATGGACTTTGAGAAGAGTATGAATTACTAATAACACTCAAACTCACCAAAGCAAACAACGTGACCAACATGCCAATGATTCAGGTCATGGAATTTTAACAATAGCAGGGGGAAATACAGGTAGGTGAATTTCTAAAGGAGTGCTTCTTTGGCCACAAAATTTCCTGGGTATCTCTCCAGATGTAAATAATTCAGATTTCAAATTTTAAAAAATACTGAAATAATGGTAGTACACCAATAAAAGTATTAATATTTTGATACTTAAAGCTATCATGTTATACCGGAATGCCAAACACCTATAGCTGAATTGCAGCCACATGTCATCAGCACTTAGGAGGGCGCCTAGCAGGTTCTCGATTCGTGAATGAATAGATGAATGAACAAATGCTTGTCGGGATATGGCTGTGAGAACGGCTGGGCGGAAGTCCAAAGTCAGGGTAGGCAGCTGCCCTCAAACACACATATATACCCCTCCCACATACATGTGCCATCTCCCCAAACAATAGCTGCCCTCCCAGGCAGGCCCTGGTTCTGACAGGAGAGCAGGAGGGACATTGAAGGTGCTCCTGAGGGGCATGGCTTCCAGGCCTAAGGCAGCATGTCTGGTGGAGGTGGTGATGCAAACCCTCCACATCTTGATCTGGCATGACGGAGTCTTCTGGCAGAGGCTCCTGTTATACCAGCAGGGGCTGGACTGGGGAGGATAATAACAGTAAGAAGCAACAGTAATGACTACGTCCTTGGTTTTGGTGCTTACTGTGTACCAGATACTGTGCTATATATTACTTTATTTCAATCTTTATACCGGTCTATTTTGTAGATGAGGAAACTGAGGCTGAGAGAAGTTAAGTCATTTGCCTGGCCCCACACAACTAGGAAGTGGCAGAGGTCAGGATTCGAACCCAGGTTTTCTGTGTTATACACCCTGAAGGCTGTGCTGGGCCAGTGCTTCCCTTGTCTGCTTCTCCCTTTATCTATCACCAGTAAGGGCCCAGACCCCTACTCTGAGCCCCCACCTCCACTCTCCAAACAATAGGTCTCCAGGGCCTAAGGCTGACTCATACTGTTTTTCTTCTTGGGATCAGCCTGTAGCTCACCTCTCCTCTTTCCAAGTAGCTGACACTATTTGGAATACAATGGTAACTGTGACCATTTCTCTGCATTTGGGCAGGTGTGACAGGTTTGTCTGAGAAAGGGCTCCACTACTTTCTACCATACTAGTGTGGATTCCCTCAAAGTTCTTCATCCTCTCAAACCATACTCCTACCCAATCTGTACGTGTCACCTCCCCAAAGAACAGGTGCATCTTATACCACACGCAAACTCAAACACTGAATGTATCACGTACCAGAGACCTGCACTGTACACAGGTGAGCCACTATTTTCCACACACAGGATATGTTCCACACATGTACACAGGCACCCACACCCTCCTTGCACAGGCAGCCACATGCCACACACACACACATGCACACACACTGTATAGCACACTCCACACACAACACACTTGTTAAACTTCACAGCCACTCACAGAACTGCCCCACCCTGCCCCCACTCCTCATCTACTCCCTCCCACTGCAGGGGGATGGGCACCTGATGTGATGGGTGGTCAAAGTGGGACAACTATCTCCTTGCATAACCCCTCATCCTCTGGGTGCCCCCAAAAGTTCCCAGGTGTATATGGAATCAAAGGGGGAGAAGACGGAGCTGAAGTGAATTAAACAGGTGCTAGAACTGCTGTGGGCAAACAAAGGCTCCCGATCTTGCTAGAAATTGATGATGCTGTGTTTGTGGGAAAGAGATCTTAGCGATATGGCTGATACTCTGAGAGAAAAAGGCCTGGTGGGTCAAGGGGCTTCTCGAGGCCTGAAAGCAAATGAAGGCTATAATCGTGGCAAAATAGAGAAAATACAAATAGGACTAATTTTAGATATTTGAATAAAGTAAAGCATGAACAGAAGAAAATTCCCAAAGAGGAGTAACCTCCTGTCCCTCCCCTAAAATGAGAATTCCCAGGGCTGGAAGGAGGTGGCTACTGAGGAACTAACTCAAGGATAGTGGAGATCAGAGTCAAAATCTTCCAGTGACCGGGCTGTCCTGTCCAGAGTGCATCCCCCAGCCTGGATTTTGATGAATGATTATTGTGCTGCCAGGAAGTCTAATTGGAAATACAGTCATGTTTGAGCCTAGCAGGTCATATCTTTGGGGATCCATCGTTTGCATGAGTTAATTGGTTGGGGCAAGGGTCATGTGTGGGGTTCTGGAGAGAGAGGCAGGGGATGGAGAGGGCAGCCTGGGGACCGGCCCACCTGCCCAGTGAAATGGCATTGGAGCCTCGGGGTGAGCCGTGTTTTCTAGTGGCCCTGTATTGAAGTCATAGGGAGTATTGGGGACAGGCGTTCCTTTCCTGCCTTTACTGGGAAAACGATGTGGCTTCCGCTTAGACGGGACCACTGGCATTCTGCATAGGGGAGGATGTCTTTCCTGAGGGTACTGAGCTGAGGGCTGCCCAAGATGTCTCTGATGGTGACAGAGGAAGAAACATGAGAGTACTGTTTGTGAGCGCACGTGAGTCTGATCGCCCTTGGACATTTCCCTACGGAAGAGCTGTAACGTTCGAGGGGGCTGCAGTTTGCAGTATGCGGGTCGGGGTGTGGGTGTGAGCTGGAGGAATTTGAGAATTCTGTTATGTGACCTCAGTGAAGCCTGCAGGCCTGGCACTCCTGGGAACAACCAGGCTGTTTTCTTTTACCTCCAACACATTTGTCCCTGAAAAATAGCAGCAGGTAACCCAAGTCCTTCCCTGTTCCCCCAAGGGTTTGCTGTGTTTGCTCACCCTGCTTCATTGGTGGTAGTGTTACCTGTGCTTAGATGTCTGCATTGTATGAGTCCAAGACCTCGGTTCCTGGATTTGCGTGGAGGTTTGATGCTCAGAGAAGACAGACAGAATAAACAAGGAGTAAGTAACAAGCAGAAGCGATCTTATTAAGTAAGCAAGCAAAGTACATTTGGGAGAAAGTCCAAGCGGGCAGCTCCACAGAGAATTGGGTGCCCAAGGAGTTGAGGGTCGGGTTAATATGGGTAATAGGATTTCTTTGTTCTCCTCCTGTCCGTCCTGTCTTGAATGACGTGAATTCCTTGTGCCTCCCTCTGAGCCTTCCACTCCCCCACATCCCCCCACCCAGGCATACACTAGGCATGGTGGAGAAGTCATGCCTGCTTCAGGTTTTTGAAGGTAGGCACATGCTCAGTTAACTAATTTTGCCTATACCAGTTGAGCATCCAGATCAAGGCTGTATAGTTGTCCGTAGTTAACTGACTGTGGAGGAAAAAGCGAGGCACCACCAGGTGTCTTGTTATGCACATTTTACTGCTAAACCCGTCTTGGGGACTTTTTAACCCCTCATTGTCCTTCTCCCCCCAGCTCATGTGCACTTATCTACCTACCCTGTCGGTGGGGGGCGGTTAACACCGGTGTAAAGTGTGAAAAGGCTCAGGGCCATCTCCTCCATCTGGAAGCAGCTCTGCTCCCAGAAATCCAGGAGAGGCTCATGGGAGGAAGGAGGTTGTCCATTTGCATTGGGTGAGCAGAGTTTGGTTAGTGGAAAGTTGGGGCTGAGGAGAAGGCATTTCAGGCAAAAGCACCTGCATGAGCAAGGCCAGGGAGATGGGGCATCGTGGAAACACGGAGAAGTTGGCTGAGACCAGCTTGATGGTTGGTTTTATGTATCGACTTGCCTGGGCCTCTGGGTGCCCAGATATTTGATCAAACATTATACTGGGTGTGTCTGTGAGGGTGTTTCTG
This sequence comes from Pteropus alecto, assembly GCF_000325575.1. Classification (NCBI taxonomy): domain Eukaryota; kingdom Metazoa; phylum Chordata; class Mammalia; order Chiroptera; family Pteropodidae; genus Pteropus; species Pteropus alecto. The sequence continues at coordinate 569,613 of NW_006443568.1, forward strand.
GATGAGATTAGTATTCGAATTAATTGACGAAGTAAAGCAGGGTACCCTCCCCAGTGTGGGATGGCCTCACCCATTCTACCGAAGTCTTTAATGGAACAGAAAGGTGGAGTGAGAAGGAATGTCTGCTGTCTGACTGCTGAGCTGGGCCGTCTGTCTTCTCCTGCCTTTGGGCTCAGCCTAGGACTGGAACTTACACCATCAGCTCTTCTGGGTCTTCAGCTTGCTGACTGTAGATCTCAGGACTTAGACTCCATAATCTCATGAGCCAATTCCTTATAATAAATCTCTTTATCTATATATCTATATTTATCTATATCTAGGTACCTATGTATATGCATATCTGTATCTGTATCTGTATCTGTATCTGTATCTATATCTCCTATTAGTTCTGTTTCTCTGGAATACAGCCTATATAGCCAGAGCGGTGGTTCTCAACCCTGATTGCACATTAGTACCAGCTGGGTTGAGGGGGTGTCAAAAAGTATGACTCCCCGGGCTCCATCCCCAGAGGCTCTGATTCGGTTGGTCTGGGGTAAGCCTGGCATTTCTCTTTTCTAAAACCTCCCCCAGGGACTCCCTTGTGCAGCTAGGGCAGAGGGGCTAGGAGCGGGGTGCATGGGGAGTGTGAAGTAGAGGAAGGTCAGGGACGTGAACTCACTCAGGGCATCTGCGTTGCAGACATTTGCCCAAGCTTGCTTGGTTGGTAGTGCACAAGATGACTCCATGCAGCAGCAATGATTATTCTCCCCTTTTTTCAGATAAGGAAACCAGTTGCTCAGCTAGTGAGTGGAAGGCCCAAGATCACAAGGTTAGTAAGTGACAGAGCTGCAATGTATACTTTGGTCTGTCTGACCCTAAAATCTGGGATATGAGCCTAGAAAGATTTGGCCCAGAAGTGATGTTTGCCTTGTACTCTGGAGGAAAAAGCATGGAGCACTGTAGGGCATGGTAACCTCCACTCAGAGGTCAGGTCCTCTCACTGATAACCCCACCCTCCTGCCTGGGAGGAGCTCTCCACGCTTGGAGAACCTGCAGGATTTATGAGTTCCATGACAATGTCTTGTGCTTTTTGATGTCATACTAGCAGAATATTAGTGTTGGACTGGACTTCAGACATCAAAACATTCCTCTGCCATCCTTCCAGGATCAGGGGCTCTGTCACATTCATTTCTTTATTCTCTTGATACACACAGTGGGTACCCAACTGATGTTTATGGAATTGAAATAAATGGTTTTAAAGGTCATAAAACTGGTACAATAAGTGCTCAAAGAAGTTTAATTGTCTTTCCCACACAAAGTGAGTTATAGCAGACCTGGGACTAGAATGAGCTCTTCTGATCTCAGCCAGGTGGCCTTTCAGTGCTATTGTCCCACAATATTGCTGGCTCCAAAATCATAGCCTTTGGGGGCTGAATGAGCCCGAGAAAAGGTTTATAGAGCATCTGAAAATGGTCTTCATCTTCTCTGTCCTCTCCAGCCCGATAGCAGTGGCTGTCTGCAATTCTGTGTGAAGACATATTCTGAGGCTCACAAGAAGAGGGGCCTCATAAATTAGTGGTATCTGCCATGGATGTGAGAATGGTTATTGGAGACCTGCATCCCAGATATTTTCTGTACCTGATTTTATTCAAATTCTGTATTTTATGGTTAAGAAAATCAAGATCCTTTTAGCCATCTATCAAATTATGTAAATAATGGAGGACACTTCCACAAATCCCAGGTGTTCTAGAGTCTCTTTAAGGAAAGAAAAAGATTATAGGGTTATGGCAAAGATTCTGGACATAAAGTTGGATGAAAAGATTGGTGTACACATGCTTATGCTTAATGATGGTATTATCTCAAGCATGTCTCTTTTTCTTTGTGAATTTCAATTTCTTCATCTGAAAAATGGAGATGTAATCACTGGTTCTCAGGGTTGTTACAAAGAGTAAATTAAGGAAAGTTTGTAAAAGTATCTCATCTAACTATGAAGCACTATAGGACTCATTCTTTTTGTAGAATGTGTTAATTCTTTATCTTCCCCTTACCTATGCCCTTTGTCATATAACTGTAGTTCTTGTCATAAAGCAAAGTGTATTTTCCTGGCCTTTAACTTCGGCCTTAGCCATGTGATGTGATTTGGCCAATGAAAAGGGACAGAAGCCATAGGGTGCCAGTTTGGGCTAGTTCTCAAGAGGCATCACGTGTTTGCATTTGCTCTCTTGTACCTCTGTCATTGTCATGAGAAAAATGTGCTAGCCTACTGGACCGAAGACTATGAGAGAAATGAAGAACAGACTCAGACCCAACCTGCAGCTTATTGTTGCCCAGCTCAGCCTGGATCAACTGACCCTCAGCTGACCTTGAGATGCCTGAGCTAAATGACTGTTTATCATGGTATGTGACTGAGATTGTTATACAGCAATAGCTGACTGAATCATCTCTGCAGATGGCATCTCTGCAAAATAGTCTTGGTAAGAAGTGGATTTGTCTCTCTGGGGCTGTGGTTTCATTGTAGAGTGAGTAAAGGGACATGAGCTATAGGGAGGGAAGGGCACCTTGTCACAGATTGGCCTCTCCTCTCTCTTCCACTTCTGGGATGAACGTAGGGGTTCCTGGATTCTACTGACAATGAACGTATAACGGCTTGTGTGAGAGCCTCTCACCCCAGACATGGCTTCATGGCCTCTTATAGTCCAGTGACTCAATGCAGAACATCAATTGCTGTGGTTTTTTTCATCAGCTTCGCTTACCATAGCTTCTCCCCAACTACCTTGTATCTGCAACTGCCTGCAACCCCACTTCTGGGGTTCTCTTTGCCTATTTCCCATTCTCTACCCCTTCTCTGCCCCCACTTAGGGCTGGACTTTTATCCTCTGCAGGAGGAAGGAAGGATGTGTGGAAAGGGCAGCTGCTCCAATTAGCTGTGGAGAGAATGGGTCTCTACTTCAGCCAGGAAGCTGGGTTGGTCTGTGGTGGGCAACTCAAGGGCAAAAAGGACCCGAAAGAGTCCAGAGGAATATGCAAAACACTGCATTAAAGAGGCAAAGGATCACCTTTCCAAGTCCTTTGCTCTGAAGTTCAAGCAGAAAATGTGAGAATTGATATGCTAAATGGATGCAAAGAAGGATATTTTCCAGCAGGTCCCTGGATCTGAGAATTTCCCCTCCCCAGACGAAGAAAAGAAAGGTGATGTGCACTCTGAAGAAATTTTTACTGGTATTTCTCAGAGGAAGAGTCTGTTTGACCTTGAGATCATTGGGTTTGGAGAGAGAAACAGGGACCAGGGAGCAGCAGGGACTTGTGTAAGTTTGCACAGTGATTTGGGGGCATAGCAGGGACTAGAACACAGATGTGCTAGGTCCTGAGTAGGTTCTTCCTTCTCTGAGCAGGTTTTCAGGACCAACTTGGTCTAAGACCAGGGTAGGGTCACCACCCCTACATGGTTCAATTGTCACCTATCTTCTTGATGGAAAATGCCTCTCTTCAAGGTATTCTTATGGCATGGTCCTGCTTTCCTGAGTCCAAAGGGTCACTCCTGGTAGCTTGCAAAGTCGATGATATGCACCTGTTGTCCCTAAAGCTGACTATCCTGAACGCGGCTGCCTTCCCGCATTGCTGCAGCCCTGACGCTGCTGATAAAAGGTGGAAGCTTGCTGCACTGCTCTGGTTGGCCTACCTTATATGGTTGGGGTGGCCCACTCTTTTCTAGTCATTCCACTCTGCAGTTTGGGGCCAAAGAAATCCTCGTACATTAGCAGAGTAAAAGGAGTCCCCCTCTGTCCACAATGCAGGATTGTTTCTTTCTCCTGGATTAACACCATTGTAGGATGAATAACAGTCAGAATATTCATCTCCTTCTAGCCAAAATCCATTCCTATCCTTGGAGAGTGATGTTTCTTCCATGGTGTTGGCAAGAAAATCACAAAATGGTCCGATATTAATATCTTCCTAAGGTTTTGTTTTTCACTTAGTTTTATCCATGATTGCTTTATACACCCATGTAATAAATGGGAAACTGAGGCCCAGAAAGCGTAAATGGCTTGCTTAAGGTCACACTGATGGTTGTTGAAAGGAGGTGAATGTTTATGTTCCCCAGAACTCATAGGTGGAAACCCTAATCCCCTAACGTGATAATATTAGGAGGTGAGGTCTTTTGGGGCGATTAAATTAGATGAGACCATGAGGGCGATGCCCTCGTGGTGGGATAAGTGCCCTTTAGGGAGAAGAAGAGACCAAGATCTCGTCCTCTCCATGAGCACATGCTGAGGAAAGGCCATGTGGGCACACAGTGAGAAGGCAGCAGTCTACAAGCCAGAAGGTGGGTGTTCACCAGATACCTAATCTACTGGTACCTTGAACTTGGACTTCCCAGATTCCAGAGCTGTGAGAGACAGGTATCTGTTGGTACGGCAGCCTGAATTGATTATAACAGGAGTTGAAAAGTCAGACCTTCTGACTCTCAGCCCAACTTTCCTTCTGACTCTCAGCCCAACCACAGTCTTTTGGGGAAGGTGGACTGTACACTATCGCTGTGATCACTTAAGATTTTGTTTACTTGATTCAGTACAGGATAGTGAACTTCATTCTGTCCTTCTGCTGGGGATGATGGAGTGGACTTAGCTGAGATCCATCAGCCAAAGTGACACAAAGTTGGAAAAATGTTTTTTTCTAAGAACACTTGTGACAAGGGAGCAGGAACAGATACCTTGCCGTCCAACAACCAAGGTAATTAATATTCCATTAACAAGGCTATTACAACTCCTGAATAGAAATATGCTTCATCTTAAGGTGCGAAGCCCACTTCTAAGTGAGGTGTAACAGCTGAATAAGCATATCTGCTGATTTATGTCCATAAAACTTAATTTATTAGCAATGTCTTAATTGTGATGGTGCGTATAGTCCCTGAGCCATTAGCAAAATCCTCTAAAAGCCGCTGACGAGAATAATATGCCCAATAAATGGGATGAGCAGCACTTTTTCTGCTTCTGAGGCTATAGACTTGCTAATAAGGCTGGGCTGGTCTTTTAATGGAGTGGCCAAGCAGGCGGGAGGGAACTCCTGAAGAGTGTGATGGAAGGTGGCCTCTTCCTGTGTCACAGCTGTGAAGGATGGGTGATATTTGTATCTGTGGTTATACTGGGAGAAGTGGAGGGGACAGGAGAAGGTCCTCCAAGCATAATGGTGGCACAGAGGTGGATCTAGAAGTGTGCAACTCCAGTGAGTTGTTCAATTTGGCTGGGAAAGAACTCTGTAGTTTTATGTATTGCCTTCTCTTTCTCTCCCTCCCTCCATCTTTTCTCCTAGCACTGACAAGAACTTGGTCCTGAATTTAGCATACGCAGTACCTTAGTGTTTCAATGTCCCCATGAATGCCAAGAGGTGGACCTTGATCCCCTCTCACAGGGATTTAGATGCTGCCCCTCAGCAATGGAAGCCTGGTAGAGCCAACAACTAACTCACAGGCATTAAAGGGCATATATTTTACACACCACAGTATCCATCTAGATGAATTTAGGTTGCAAAACAGAGTATTTTACCTCCTCTGGGAACTCTAATGGTCTAAGAAGAATCATGTCCTTTCTTCTTTCTGTTTTCTCCTCATATGGGAAGGAAAGGTATTAGAATCTTCACAATTAAGGGAAGCAATTCCAATGGCCACTGCCAAGGACACCCAGAAGTTCTCCATTTCTTTGATGGACATCATTTTATGAAAAGAACAAATGGAAAACATGAATAGAATAAATACACTCCCAGGCTGCTACAGCGCCATTACCCAGCTTCTGCTTGCAGCTATGCACCACCCCTCCCTACTGTCACTGTCCAGACAGAGGCACCAGAGAGCTCAAGGCTTCCATATTCCTGGAACGGGATACACTAGAGTCCTGCTGGGTCTGCCAGCCCAACTTTTGTTCTTAAGTTACTTTGAATCAGAGTTCTGTTGCTTGGTTAGTGTAGTCTGCCAACTATCAATACTTTTCGTCTAAACAATGTGGTGATAAAAGCAAGACAAGAACTAGTAACATAAAGAAAAGACAAGACCCTCGAGAAGCTGTCAAAATCCTGTTCTAATTTTTTTTTTGAATTAACTTTATTGATTTACATACAATAAAATTCACATGTTTTAAGCATACAGGTTGATGATTTTTGATAAAGGCGTATACCCATTTAACTACCATCTCGATTAATGTATGGAACACTTCCATTTCCCCAGAAAGTTTCCTGGTACCCCCAATGCCAAGTAGCTGCCTAGAATGTCATATAAACTGAAGCTCATAAATCATACAACATGTAGCTCTTTATATCTGGCTTCATTTACTTTATAATTATTTTGAGATTCATTCATGTTATTGAGTGTATCAACAGTTCATTTTATTGCAGAGTAGTGTTTCATTGTCTGGATATGAAATAATATGTTTATCCTTTCACCTATTGATGGACTTTTTTTGTTTTGTTTTGTTTCTTTTTCCAGTTTGGAGCTATTACGAAAACATTTCTTTCAGACAAATATGTAAGAATAGAATTTCTGGGTTGTATAAGTGTATGTTTAACTTTGTAGGAAACTACCAAATTTTTTCCGAAGTGGTCGTGCCATCACGCACTCTCAGCGGCAGTGCATGAGAATTCCAGTGCCTCCAGATCCTAATCTTCTGATCTTGGAATTGTCTGTCTTTTAAATTTTTGTCATTTCAGTGGTTGCGAAGTGCTATCTCATTTTGGTTTTAATTTGCATTTCTCTGATGATTAATGTGGAATATCTTTCATGTGTTTATTGGCTTTTTGTATGTGTTTTATGAAGTGCTTATTCGAATTTTGCCTATTGAAAAAAACTTGAGTAGTTTTTTAAATGTATTCTGTATACAAGCTCTTTTACAAATATATGTGATGCAAATATTTTCTCCCAGGCCTTTTCTTGATAGTGTCTCTTAGAGAACACAGTGTTTTATTTTGATTAAGTTTAATTTATCTTTTTTCCTTTTATAACTAATGCTTCATCTTTTCTGTCTTAGAAATCATTGCCTAATCTAAAATTGAAAAGATTTTCTCCTATAAGATTTCTTTTAGAAATTTTATAGTTTTAAGTTTTATGTTTACGCCTATGATTCATTTCAAAATAATTGTGTGTAGTATGAGGTAGAGGTTGAGTTTCCTTTTTTTTCATCTGACTATCCAGTTGTTCTAACATCATTTGTTTAAAACATTATTCTTTTCCCATTGAGTTATGTTGGTGCCTATGTCGTTGAAAATCAATTGGTCATATATACATTGATCTACTCCTGGACTCTCTAGTCTGTTCAATTGATCTCTATGTTTACCTTTATACCAATATCATTCTATCTTGATCACTGTAGCTTTACAGTATAAATCTTGAAATCAGGTAGTGTAAATTCTCCAACTTTCTTCTTTTTCTCCTATTTTGTTTTAGCTATTTCATTTTTTTTTTTTAATACCTACAGCACCTGGTCTTCCTAGGTGGTCTCCCAACCAAGTACTAACCCAGGCCCGACCCCGCTTAGCTTCCAAGATCAGACAGGATCAGGCACGTTTAGGATGTTTTAGCTATTTCAGATCCTTTGGCTTTCCACTTAGTTTTAGTATCAGTTTGTCAATTTATACCCACCCCCAAAAAACAAAAAAAAACCTGTCTAGGATTTTGATTCAAATTGTGTTGAATTTATAGATCAGTTTGGAGAGAATGGAGAACTAACAAAACTGAGTTTTCTAATCTATGACTATGGTGTATCTCACCATCGACTTAGATCTTATTTAATTTCTCACAGTAATATTTCATCGTTTTCAGTGTAGAGATATTGCAATCTTTTCTTAAATTTATCCTAAGCATTTTTTTTATTTGACACTATTGCAAATCATATCATTTAAAAATGTTCATTTTCCTATTGTTTGTTGCTAGGATCTAGAAATACAATTGATTTTTTGTGTATTGATATTTTATTCTTATTTGTTCTATTAGATTTTTTCAGTAAGTTCCTTAGTGTTTTCTACAATTATGTCATTTGCAAAAAAAAAAAAAACCATTTAACTTCTTCCTTTCTAATCTTTATGACTTCTAGTTCTAATCCCCTTTTTTTGTTTTCTTACTATACTGGCTTGGACCTCCAATTCAAAGCTGTATAGAAATGGTAAGAGTGGACATCCTCATCTTGTTCTTGATATTAGGACAAAAACATTAAGTATAATGTTAGCTGTAGTTTTTTGTTTGTTTTTTCATAAATGCCCTCCACCACATTTAGGAATTTCCTTCTAAGTTTGCTAAGAGTTTCCTTTTTGGTCAGAAGCCTTTGCAGTATAATTCCACATTCATGTTGATTTAGGTATTTCCTGTAATTTAAAATTAATATTAAACCAAGAGAAACTTTGGAAGAAAAAAAGATTAAAATGTAAAAATTGAAGTTTAAGGATAACTGAAAGACAATATGGAAAAATATCTTTTTATCTTTTATAATTTAATGGTATGAAAGTCCTCTCTAAGCATGACCCCAAAAATAGAAACCATAAGAAAAAATTTATTAGACTATATTAAATTGTAAATTGCTGTTCTAATGATGTCATAAACAAATATAGAAAGCTAATTAACACCTGATTAAAAGTATATGCAACATATATGATAGCTAAATAGCTGTTATTTCTAATATATGAAGTTTGTATATATCAATAAAAAATTAGAGCAATCTCATAAATAATGAGCAAAGGTATGAATAAACAATTTACGAAAGAAATGCAAGTATCCAACAAAAGTATGAAAAGATGCTCAATTGCAACAATAATAAAATAAACTCAAATTAAACAATAAATGTTATTTGGTAAATTTGCAGAGATTAATAGATTGATCGCATTTAGTGTCAAAGAGGTTGTAAGGATTGTTGGTGGGAGAGCAAATTTATATAATATCATTGGAGGATACTTTGCTAATATTTATCAAAAGTCTTAAAAATGTGCATACCCCTGAACCCCACAATTCTACTTCTAGGAACTTACTCTAAAGCAATAATCAAACAAGTGAGAAAAGATTTATATATAAGGATGTTTATTGCAAATTATTGATAACATTAAGTTTTGGATATAACCTACATATCTATTAGCAGGAACCTGATTAATTCCACTGTAGCCATTCAGTGGAATGCTATGTAACTATTTAAATGAACTGTGTGGATTTATATTTATTGAAATGTAAATATTTCCCCTTGTTAAATTAAAGATGGTAGGTGTATATTAAGATCCCATTTTTGTATTAAGAAAAGGAAACGTGCGTATGTGTGTATATATATGTGTATATATATGTACACACATACATATACATACTATACACACACACACACACACACACATATATGCTTAATACAATGATTGAAACATTGTGAGCACTCAATAAATGTTGACTGGCTGAATGTCCAAATTAAAAAGAAAAGGCTAAATGTATGTATATCAAATGTTAACAATGAATATGGATGGATGGAGGGTGTTTGGTGATTTTTAAAAGTTAGAAAATTTTTAATAAATGTGTGTTACTTTCATAATCAGAAATAACAAGAGATCTATTTATTTTCTAGAAAATAAAATAATCCACAAGACTTGGTGATTGATTATAAGTGGAAGTATTGAGGGTGCTGGCCCGTATTTCAGCTTAGGTGACTGACTATCTTTAGCGTTCTATTTCCTTTCAAGATAGGGATATCAGGAGGAAGAGAAGGAGCCTGGAGTGTGTGCATTTGTGTTGGTGGTTAAATTCTCTACCTGTGTCTGGAGTGCCAGTGGAGGGCACTCAGTTGGATATAGAGATCTGAAGCTCCAAGAAAGAGGCTGGATTACATACAAATCAATTACTATTGATCCTTAGTCATGAGTCAGCAGTCAATATGTGGTAGTTACAGTCATCTCCGTGAACGCTGCTGCCCAGTAGAGAGGGCAGAGTGCGGGGAGGGCAAGGGCAGCCCTGCAGGATACCAGCATCTTCAGAGAAGGCAGGAAGAGCTTTCAGGAAAGGAACCAGAGGAAGAACAGGGAGTTAGGAAGGAGAACCAGCAGAGCAGCATCCTGAAATAATGAGACAAATGCAGCCAAGAGGTCGATTGAGGTGCGGAAGGAAAAGCAACCAGTAGATGTGGTAATTAGCAGGGTACCCATGACCTTGATGGGAGTGATCTCATTAGAGTGGTGGGTACTGAAGTCAAAATGAAATGAGCTAGGGGTAATGCCATGTGAGCTGGTGGGACAGTTAAGTATCTTCAATTTTTAAGAGACACTTGGATGAGAAGGTAAGACAAGACCTATGGTGAGAGCAGCAGGGAGATAGAGGTCAAGAAAGATATATATATATACACATACTTTTTTTTTTTTGCTAGGACAGAGAGATTTGATACATTCATAAGCCAAAGGGAAGGAACTCTCAGCTGAAAGAGAGTCATTAAAGACACTGAAGATGCAGTATAGTACCACCCAAGGGTCAGAACAGATGGGAAGGGATGAAATCCAGGGCGTGGAGAGGATTAGTCTTAGACTAGGGGTGTCCTTCTTCCACTATGATAGAGAGGAGAATGGGTGTGGATGCAGTGGTGGCTGTAGGGTGGGGGAAATAATTAGAGGTGGTTCATGCTTGATTTTCTCCAGGAGGCGAAAGATGCACTCCCTCTTGATGGCGTTTCATCATCTCCCTACCAGAAAGACCAGAGTTTTAAGGTTCCCGCTTGATGAAGTTGGCTTGACGCAAAGCAATAACGAAAGTTGCCAATGGAGAATGTGGCAGGAATCAGCCCGGGTGTCAAATTCACTCAGCTCCTATGTGCAAATAGATAATTACGAGGCATCACCACCAGTCGAACCGATCAAGATTCTTCTCGTGCGTAAGCCGGCACATGTTTAAGATATCCAGAATACAGATTTCCGAAATAATGATTCTAATAAACAGTGGTTATCTTAACTTTATTTTCAGGCCATAAAACACATCCTTTGATAAATTATTTCGCCGTCTATCCCCAAGTGCACCTCTCCATGCAAGACTCCCCTCCCCCGGCCAGCAGCCGCCGGAAAGGCAGCTCCATATATTATTCATTCCAATCAAATAAGACACAGTGGTGCCTCAGTAAACTTGCTTTTCATATCAGAATTGCTCTTATTGAGTAATACACACTGCAGACCCCAGCTTCCAGCACCAGGCCTGAAATGAGCAATTCTCTCATTGTAATAATGTGCCTCTGTCATCTCCTTATTATCAGCATGATAAAAGATGAAATATTCACAGATGCTGCCCTCCTAACCTGATCACAGCTTGATATTTGAGCTTTGGAAATGAGTTTTATAAGCTTTAATATACTCCTTGGCGGACTGACCCCTGAAATTAAACATTATTACAGAGCGGATATTTAAAAAGCTGGGGCCGCAAATTACATCAAAATGAAAATATTAAGGAGTATTACGAATCTACCAAGTGGGAGCTCACAGCTCTGGAAGCTGTGAACGCTAGAGAACTCCACACGCGGGTGTCAAAAACATCAGAGAAAATAATAACAGCAGAGACACCTTGACTTCGGTTATTTTATACTTAGGACTAAACGAAATTATTTGAATGGATTTTTTTTTTCTCCTGTAGGCTAGCTTTCCAGGAGGAAAAAAAAAAAGCCCATTATTCTCAACTTTAGGTTCCTAATACATTTCATGCTTGGTTTAAAGAGGCACCTTCCTTTTTTTTTTTTTCCCCTCCCTTCCTGGTGCATGGATAAATAAAAGAAATACCTAAATATAATGAAACCAAAGATCATGCTAAGAAAAAAGTGAGCAAACATGACTAGAAAGAGCCCTGGATTCAATTTCCCCTGCGATTGGCATTCTGATGGACAGGTTTCTCAGAAACATGGGGGCTGCAGAAAACCAAGGAGAGGAGAGAAGGGGGGTGGTCACCAGCCTGCTGCAGGGCTGTGGCAGCTTCCACAAGAGACCTGGAGATGCTCAGGAGCACAGCACTGTCTGCTGGAGCCTCACACAAGATTTCTGTTTGCTTGATAGTGGGGCCTGGAATTAGGTAGTACAGATGCAGACCAGTGGTTACTGGTTTTAATGCCTGACTCTCCTGCTGGACTGAAAGCTTCATCAGGGCAAGAACTGTGTCTGGCTTGTTCCCAGCTGTATTCCCAATAGTAATGGCAGGACTCAGATAGGCGGCCCTTAATAAATACTGTATTTGTTAAATGAATGAATGCATGAACGAATGAATTGAAAAGAACAAATGACTTCCTCTTCTTTTCTTTCCCAGCCCCCTAAAGAACTCCTCGGAGGGATTCTTTGTCTCCATGGACCTGCAGGGAACACACGAGGAACCTTTCCAAGGCCTCATCTTCTTGTATTTATTTACTTAAGTTGGTAAACCTAATTTGCAAATTATACTTAGAGGCTATTCCCAAAATTTTCTTGATGCAATATACACATTTTGCTGTCCTGTTTGCCACTGAAAGTTCCTCTTTTGGTTGTTGCTTTTTTATATTCATCTCTTTGAGCCTCAGTTTTCTTGGCTGCAGAATTGGGGCACTAACATCCAATGGAATGAGAGAAATAGTATGTTAGATCCCTTCCCCCTTTAGTTCTTTTTCTGGCTTAGAGATGGTACAGATGTATTAATCAATTCAAAATAATCTATTTTTTAAAAAAAAAAAACAACAACAAGGAAATAAACATCTTTTCTCTCAATGTCAGATCAATGTTTTTATGTAGCAAGATTTTCTTTTATAAACCTCAAATGTATTTGTGTAATAGAGAGAGAAAAAGATATCCATAGCATAGGTGATAAAAACATGGATTTTCGAATGGCTTCACTGGGGGGTTTGAGCCCTGACTTTGTCTATATCTAGCTATGAGACTTGAGGCAAGTTACTTAATCTCTCTGAGGCTCATTTGTGGAAATGGGACAAGCAGTAATGCATACCCCATTGGCCAGCTTCATTGCAAGATATACATGTAAAAAATTAAATGCAAAGCATAAGTATTAGGAGAGAAGAAGCAAAAAGGTTTTTATACGCAGACCTATGACTGACTATGTAGAAAATCCGAAAGAAACTATAGACAAATGATTAGGATCAAAATGAGACTTCAGCAGGGTTGTTGGATAGAAAATCAATATACAGAAGTCAATTGAATTATGATAACCAATAGCAATCAGTTTGAAATTTTAAAATAAACCATTCACATTAGGAACAAAAGTATAAAAATACCTATAATGCAAACTATAAAAGTTTTTATGGAAAAAATTATAAAATTTTATTGAAATATGTTAAGCTAAGACCTAAATAAATAGATATATCATGTTCTTGGACAAAATACTCAATATTATAAAGATATAAATTTCTCAAACTGCTCTTTTGATACAATGCAATTTCAATTAGATTTACAATGAGGTGAGAACTCAATAAGCTAATTCATACCCTTATATAGTATAACAAAAGGCCAAGATCCTTCTAAGAAGAAGAATAAGCTGTACCAGATAGCATGATTTATCATAAAGCTTTAGTAATTAAGGCAGTGATAGATAAATAGAACAATGGAACAGAAGAAAATGCCTAGATACAAACCATGCATGCATGGAAACTTGATTCCTGATGGAGTGGACATTGCAGATTAGTGAGAAAAGAATGGAATATTCAATACATAGTTTTGGGAAAATGGGTTATCCTTACTGGAAAAAAAGGGAATTTGGTTCTCACCTTACAATCTATACAAAGATAAATTCCATGTGGATTAAATAATTTTAAATGATGAAAAAACTAGAAAACATTTAGAACACAATATAGGAGGATAGTTTCATAATCTGAGGTCACAAAACATGTACATTATTAAGACAAAATTAATAAATTTGACTATATTAGAATTAAGAACTTATTCAGCAGAAGACACCATAGAGTGAAAAGACAAGCCACACACTGGAAGATATTTGAAACACATAATCAACAAAGGATTTATATCCAGAATATATAAAGAATGATTGTGAATGTGGGCTAGTGGGCAAAAGACATAAGCAGGTACTTTCCACAAGATGAAACATGAATGGACAATAAACATACGAGTTAATAGAAATTTTCATACACTTTTGCTGAGAGTGTAAGTTTGTACAACCACTTTGGAAAACTGTTTGTAATTATCTAGCAAAGTTGAACACACATAAATGCTATGGCCCAACAAATCCATCCTGGAGTATACCCTAAAGATACTCTTGTACAAAATGTTCACAGCATTATTTCTACAATAGCAAAGATAATGAACGTAACCAAAATGCCTACCTACAGTACAACAAATAAAGAAATTGTGTTAAACTGATACAATGAAATGCTATTCTGAAATAAAAATGAACATATTACTACTATGCAAAGTACTATGTGTGTTAACTAGAATAAACTTTCAAATTGATGTTGACTGAAAGAAGGAATTCATGGAATACCTATACTATGAGACATGTGAACATGTATGTAAAACAATATTTTGTTTAGAGATCTATACATAGGTAGTAAAACTATAGAGAAATCTAAGAAATGATTAAAACAAAATTGAGGATAGTGGCTACCTTGGGGTAGGGTGGACATAGGTGGGGATTGGAGAGGTTGGGGATAGGATGGGAAGAGTATATAGGGGGCTTCTAAGATACTGGCAATACTCTATTTCTTAATCAGGGTTGTGGGTACATGGATTTTCATTTCATTATTATTCTTCAAAGAGTCTGCATGAATTTTAAACCCTATTTTGTATGATTATTTTATAATGATAAAGAAAGAAGGAAGCTCAGAGGTGGAAGCGACTTTCCCAGAGTACGCAGTAGAGCAAGGATTTAAACCACAGTCCTAAGGCTGGTGTCCTTTTCTGAAGCATCAGTGAAACCCTCAGTCTTCTCTTGACTGTGGCTCATTCTCTCCATTGCACCTATGTGCCCGAGTCCCTGGCCCTTGCAGCCCCTTCTTCAGATGTGCAGGCCTCCCCCATGGGACAAGAAGCTAAGTTATGAGGCCACGTTTCCAATCAGGACTGTGTCTTTTCCTTCAATCCATCTCTAGGAGACAATAGTAAAGTCCAAATACCAGAAGTATCAGTCATCAGCAGAAGGGTTGGTTTGCAGTGCAATTTCTTGAACATTTATAAGTGCCAGAAATTTCTGGCAAATGCTAGAAAGGAGTCACCAGAAAAGCTGACATCAGAAGGAACTTTGGGGGATGACATTTTATCCAGGAGCACACTGAGGCCTAGAGGGGCCTAGACACTTACCCACGGCCGCGGAGCCAGGAAGTGGTGGAGCTGGGACTACATGGCTCAGCTTGTAAGCTCATTGGGATGTTGTGTCCTGTGGTCCAGGTTCAGCAACAGTGCCCCACTGTTCTTAGATACCTGAGAGCATGCAGAACCCTGGAGAGCAAATGGGATTAACTCCTACCTTTGTAGGTTGACACACCAGTTCCTATGATTATGACTCCTGGATTGCAATAATAGAAAGGCTCTTCTGAATCGTCAGAGAAACACTCCAGAATGTTCTGAATCATTCTGGTGTTAACTACATTCTAGAATCTACAATCGAGGACATTCCAAAATATTGGCTAATAAGGGTACTTATTAATTCAGAAAATATTTGCTCTTGCCTACGCAGTGCAAAGCACAGAATTAACGTGTGCGAGCTTGGGGGGAGGTGGGCAGAAGAGGAAAAAGGCTTTGGTTTTAAAGAACTGAGACCCTCATAGAGTTGGATAGAGAAGGGTGAATCAAAATGTCGCTGTAAAGGTAGTGTCTTGAGTTTTTATTATTTCTGTAACAAATGACCACAAACGTAGTGGCTTTAAATAACACAACGAACGCTGTTCTACTCCTTTCGATTTGATGTACTGGGTCTTTTGTAAGACCTTCTCTTGGTAAAAGTCCTCTGTTACTGTAAAATGTTTGGAAACCACTGTGGTCCTCACTAACAGGCCTCGATATCTCACTTCTCCCCATGATTACGGGTACCACGACTCACCCGTTTCGGTGTTCTCAGCTCATGGTTCACAGCACAGACTGCCTTAAGGCGACAATTTTATGACATCATTCTGAGGATGCCAATTCATCCTTAGCCATGTACCTAGCCATGAAATATCAAACAGAGGCAATTCCAAAGTCACCCCCATCTGGAGGGAGCATGCTCTGGTTAGCTGCAGTGCTGATAAGCTGACCCTTCCCAGAAATACATGCCTTTCTGTGCCTTCTGTCTGAGTGGCACTCACGGAGGGCAGTGCCCACCCCCTCTAACACCCCAGTACGCACACATACACCAATGACCCTAGGTGAACAGTGTCTACCTGCCTCTACATCTCCCACCAACACAGGTCAGACCAATGACAATGATATTAATATTAGCAAACATTTATTGAATACCTATTGTGTGTCAGGCACTATTATCGTAAGCGCTTTTATTTAGACCTTCCTACAGCCTCTAAGGTTATTGTTCTCCTGGATTTGGGGTTCAAATCCAGCCAGTCTGACTTCAGAGCCTTGACCACTCTGCATACATTCATCTATTTATTACATGTCTACTACATTTCAGGTACGTAAAATAAGTAGTGAGCAAAACAGACATGTTCTCTGCCTTTGTGGAGCTAACAAGCCAGTGGAGAAGGCATGTGCCAGTCACTCAACCAAATATAAAACTGGCAGTAAGGCTGTAGAGGAGAGGTATGGGGAACTATGAGAATATATTTCAGGAGACATAATCTAGGTTGGGAGAGACAGGGAGAGCTTCGCTAGGAGGTGACATTTGAGATGAAGGTTGAGTTGGTATTAGCTGGCCTGAGGAGTTTGTTTTTACACTGAGGAAGAAGAGTATAGAGCAGAGGGAGACCAGGACAGTGCAGGAGGGAGGTACAAGCATCTAGGACAAGAAGGGTTAGAGAGAGATGATGATAGCATTATTTGCACAGGAGACTTCATGTATGCAGATAACCCCAGAGTTAGCAAGAGGAATAAGAACTGCTGGAGAAACATCCTATTCTATCCCACCCAAATGGGCTGCTGGGATTTAGCACAATAACATGCACTGTCTTGGGCAGAGGCCTGTTTATTTGGGGTGCAATTGGAGGACAGTACTGAGATCCTGTCCTTCTAATTTCCCTTTCTGAGCTCAGGGGAGCTACTTTTAGCATCTGGCTTTCTTTCCCCGAGATGGAAGTGGCAGCTTTTAGACCATGGCTAAATTACTTCTTGGCACCTGGCTTCAGGAGCTTGTTAATGCTGGAAGCCAAGAAATTCAGCCAGATCTCAGTGCTATCCACACAAGCAAGATGTGCATTCCAGCTGTCTCAGGCTGTGACAGGGACTCTGTCATTGTCCTCCTCCTTTTAATTTTCATCAGAAGTAGTCTACCTGTCATTGGCCCATCTCCCCCAAACTTGTTCATTTCTAATTTTCTCTATATGAATTAGGACCAATGTTTGCAAGTGTCGTACACTCAGTTGGCATTAGGAAAAAAAATGAGGGTTTATTATAAGAATGTTGGAGTGTTTTATGAAATCCAGAGAGAGAAATGAGGCTGTGTTTTATTAACAAACAGACCCGAGGGATGGAGCATAAGGTGGCACCTCCCTCTCCATTTCTGCACCTAACAGGGACACTGGGGGCTCTGCTTCATCCTCTCAGTCGTGGGTGAATAGAGAGCGTAGAGAAGAGCTCATCCTGCCCAGGTAGTGGGAAAAAGAAAACCCATGTGCAAGAGGAAGGGGAAGTCCTACTTCTTGCCATCAGCCAGGGAAACTTTGACCACTAATAAAATGTGGTCCAATAAATGTCTAGACTTGACTAATTGGATTAGCCATCCCTCCCCCATCAAGAGAAGTAAGTGCAGGGATGTTGAGAGGTGTTGGAGTGTTGCCGGATACGGTCCTCTTTATGAGCTGAGTTGGAAATGTGAAGCAAAGAGAGAAGACTGCCCATCATCGACACTGGCAAATGGGGGTGGGGCCTCAAAGTGTCACCTAAACCAGCAGGACACTCATGCAGCAGCCCTAGGCTATGTCTAGATCTCATTCTGTTTCCAGTATTCTCTTGCTCTGGTGTCAGACATGGGCGCTGGCTCCTCATTGGTCCATCTCTTCCAAGTTGCCCACATTCAAGGGGACACTTACTTCCTATTGGCTCACACACGCCCAATGTTGTCGTAGCAGAAGTGAAGGCTCACTGCTCATTGGTCCAGCTACTTCTATCTTTCTTAAGACATCAAAATATAGTAATGCCAGAAATGAACATATTTTTGCATCACCATTTTCCAGTGGGCATAAAGTTACTTTTGCTTTCTTATCATAGCTCTTAAAGAACATGGACATGTCCAGTATTTGCTTTTCTCTTTTTATATCCCAAGGTAAGACAATCACAAGTAGAATCTTAAGAAAATCTTTATTATACATTTTGAGGGTCTAGGTTCAAAATGTGGTACAGAATTGGGAAGAGCCATTCCTTCTGCCTCTGTCTGGAGCTCACCCAGACCCTTTCCAACAAGTTCTGCATCTCACCGTAGGGGTGAGGTATTGGGGCTCTTCCTTGGGGGCTCTGTCTCAGTCCATGGGGATAGTAGTAGCTGCTCCTTACAGCTACTATTCCTATATTCCTTATGGTTCTCTTTACTTATCATTTTACTCCTGATATATAGTAGACCCTTGAACAACACGGTTTGAATGCATGGGTCTACTTATAGGTGGATTTTTTCAATAAATACAGTGGATTCTTTGTAGCCACAGGTTTCACATTCATGGATTCAACCAACTACTCATCAGCAACAGTAATTTGGATCTGGAGTTGGGAATCTGCAGTTTGGAAACTGTGGCTGGGAATGTGAAAGTACTGTTTTAGATCTGCGGTTGGTTGAATCCGTGGCTGTGAAGGACCAATTGCAGAGTCAAAAGTTATACGTGATTTTTCAGTTGTGCGGGGTTGGAGCCCTTAACCTCCATGCTGTTCAAGGGTCGACGGTAGTTACTAATCCTTATATTAAACTTTCCCTATTCAAGTTACTGTGTGTTTTCTCTCCTCACTGGATCTAGACATGACACCCAGATTGAAGACATATGGTTACTTCCAAGAATGAAATACAAAATTTCAAATTAGTTTTTATTAGTCCCATTTCATAGATGGGGAACTGAGACTTAAGTGGCTCCATCTTCTGCAGCAGATGCTGTTGATACTGTGTCTATTTCCCCATACCCTTACCATTTCAGTATACTTCCATCTGCCAGAACCCACGTTTCTGTGCCTGAGGACTTTGTCAAAGCCCACTTTCGCCACCTCAACAGTAGGCAAAAGTGCTGAGGGAATTAAGTGCTCTTCCGTAGCAATCCTCAGCCAATGACTGACAAGAGTTGGTACATAAATACTCCAGTCTCCTTGCTCCATGGGATAATTGGCTGTATGTTTGCTCTGACCACCAGTTTCTTTAGCGGGGTGAATCTCTGTTGCCTACTACACAAATTGATGCAACAATACACCCTCTATTGTTTGCCTTCTCCACTGTTTCTCTTCCTGACACTCTTGCCAGTGTTTCCTTCATCTTCCAAACAATCCACTTGCACCCAGACCCTTTTCTCTGAAATGCTTCTTGGAGAACCCAACCAAGGTGCTTATCTAAGGCAGTGGTAGGAGAAGGGCCTGGAACCTAGTTTTTCTACTCTGTTGACCAGGTTTTATGCATTGAATATCTGACCCCTCTCTTTTCAGTAAATTCTATTTCAAATAAAACATTACACTTGAACTTGTGGTTACTCTTCAGCTAATTTTCAAACTGCCAGCTTTCTACCTTGTTAAAACTGTGTTAGATATTGGTCACCATCTTCCAGATACATGCTCTTCCCAAAGTAGCCTCTTCTATTCAGGCTTCTGCTCACAGGGAGAGGGGCTAAGTGCCCGTTTGTAATAACACGGCAGCTCTTTATTGAAATGTCCCTATTTGCCAGACACTTTGTTAAGCACTTACTTGCAATCTGTACCACAATCTTAGGTGTGATAGGTCTTGGTTCTGTAATTTTTCAATTCTAAGACACACCATCCATTTATTAATTTTTAGGGTGGGGGTAGAGGACACTCTCAAATTAAGTGCATACATCAATTGTAAGGCACATCCCAATTTCAGCATGATAAAATGTGAAAAATACAGGATTATCTTCACTTAACAATAAGACATTGGAGACTTGAAGAGATTAAGTCATGTGCCCAAGCTCAGTTGGGATTCCTAAAATTGGTGGTAATGAGAGGTGAGCTTGTTCTTTCTTCTTTCCTTCCTCCTGCTCCCTCACACAACTGGTTGGTTGGGGTGTGTACTCCTGATCTCTATCTGTTCCTGGCATTATCTTTCTCCCAGGAATGAAGTATCGGTGCTTAGAGAAACTGAATCTGCCTGGGGCTGCTTCATTAGGAAACCTGCGAGGGTCAGAGCCATGGCAGGCCAGAGCCTTAGACAGGCTGAGGTGACGGGCAGCTGACATCGCTAGTGGAAGGAGGCAGTTTGAGGCAGGAGGTAAATGGGGGCTAAGGAGCTGAGAAGGTTAGATGGTGATATCAGTCCCTGTGATGTCCTCACTCTCTTTTCTTCAGGAGGGTTTGGGAACATTCTCTTGCATGAAAGCACTAACATTTGTTTGCCAGCCAGCATTTATCTGTGCTGGCAAATAAACTTTTACATACATCATCTCACGTCACCTCCAGTAAACCTTGGCTGTGTTCAGCCTTTACATAAATGGTCTCATGTCACCTCCCTGGCAGCCCTATGGCAGATGCTATTCTCACTCCCTTTTTTAGATGGAGGACATGGGCTCAGAGAAGTGATCTGTCCTCCATGATCTCACAGCTGGAAAGTGGCAGAACTGGATTTGGATCCATGTGGTCTCCATCCAGGAACATGCTTTGGAACATGCTTCTCAACTCTACATAAACTTACTTTGGGATCATTGGAAATGATAACGACAAACAAACAAACAAGCAAGCAAACAAATCCCAAACCACCTTTTTATTCATGCTGGTTTGTGCGATGTCTGATTCTTGGCACTAGGCAATCATAACTGGAATAGACGTTCTCACAAAGGATTTTGTTTTCCCCTCTGGGTTTACCCAGTTTGACTATGGCATCAGTGACAACATCTGCTTTGTAGTTTTACAGACTCTTTTTCAAAGCGTGTACCAGAAGCATGACTGAGTATTTGGTTTTGGAGCTGAGTGAATATGTTTTATTTCTCATATAACGCACATCGCTTGGGCACATGGTGACCGAACTGTCTGGATTGCTTGATTCATCTAAGCAGCCTGTGCCCTGAGCTCTTACCACCCCTTCTCATCTCCATGATGGAGAATCCATTTGAACAGGGTTTTACACTTTCTACATAATTTATTTACTAATTCAAGTGCTCATTCAGCAATTGAGCATTTACCGAGTGCGTATTCTTTATTAGACATTGTGCTGGCAGCCAGAGAGCTCACAGTGTGGGATGTGGAGAGGAAGGTGGGATGGAAGAAGATCACGGATGACCCCACAGCATCCTAAGTACTATCATAAAGGTAAGCACAGGGGTGGTAGGACTCCAGAAGAGCAGCAGGTGCATCACACCGGGATTCTAGCAAGACTTTGAGATGAGTTGATTACAGTACTGAAGGACAGATGGGTGTTGGCTGCCTAGAGAATGGGTGGGGCATTTGAAGCAGAGATAAGCAAGTATCAAAGTTGGGAGGAAAGTTAGGAGAACTGTAAGTCACCTGGTATAGCAAAAGCCAAGGGTGACTGGGCGGTGGGCAAAATGACCAGGAGATTATACCCAAGAGGACTTCAGGGGAAAGGCCAAGAAGGAGCCTTACTAACAAGTGAAGGAATTCCGTGGAAGGATTTAAGCAGGGATGTACTGCAGCCAGGCTGATTTCTTATGATGGCAGTGGAGCGGCCACTTTCACTGTCTGAAAATCAAGTTGGAAGGCAGTTGCTCTAACAGTGGCGATGGGCATGGAGGAGATAAAACAGATTTTAGAGCCATTTGGCTGAACTTGATGATGGAGTAGACCAGTGGGTGCAGGAGAGGGAGGCATTCTTCATTCTTAGGTCAGTGTCTTGGGTAACTAAGTGGTGGTAGTGCCATTTTTTGAGATGATGGTGGAGGTGGAGAAGCAGGCATGAGGACTGAGTCAGTATGGAAAAATGAGTTCAGATTTGAACATGCTGAAATAGGCATGCGTGTAAGACACTTGGAGAAATGCTGGATAGTTGATGGTAGAATGCCAGAGAGGGATCAGAATCAGAGAGACTAATGCTCAGATAGCCTCCTACAGCTGCCCTGGGAGTAAGATGTGATGATGGTGTAAAGACAACTCTTTTGCTTATCTTTTCTTACAGGTTTTTTACTTGGAAAAGTCCCTGGTCTGTTTTTGGGGGTGTAGTCAAATTGCAACGCTGGTGCATCCACCACCATAGTTTCTCTGGAGAGATATATCTTCCCATCCATTTGGATGTAGCGTTTTGGAGCTGATGTGGAGGATTCTGCTTCCTCACAGTTCATCGATACATTCTTTGCATTTGGTATCCATTGTCCTCTGGCCATCACCAAGTCAATGGGATTCTAATATTCCTTTCCCTGATCCAACCAAAGCTCTTTGTAAATTGGACTCAGCAGGAGTAAGTCCAGTGACCTCATAAATAGTGGAAATGATTGCAAATCAGAATTCATATATGTTCCGAACTCAGTGGGTATCCTTCTCCCCCACAAAGGAAGCAATCATCGCTTTCATATTTCTGTTTGCCCTTTCACTCAGCTACGTTGGAAGAAAATATATAGAGAGATTTTGCTGTATAAGCTTGAAAGGTTCACTTCCACCACCCTGAAAAAATAAAAGTCCTATGTCTGGCCCGGTATAGTCAGATGGTCCCACATGGGGAATCACGAGAGGTGAGAGTCTGGCTGGGGGCTCATACAAAGGGTCTTCCATGGGCACCACGGAAAATGTTTCATACTTAGAGAAACACTTAAAAAATTGTGGCGGAGACTGCTAATGCTCCATCCACATCTGTGCTTTCCCCTCCTTCCATGGCACACTACATTTCCCTGATGTAAAGGTGGGGCCACGTGACTCATTTTGGCCAGTGGAACATGGGCAGAGTGATTATGCCTCCCTCAGGCTTGCCCCCTCATGAAACTCTCCACATCCTTTTTCTTTCTGTTTTCTGGCTTTGGCAGTGATGCAGTGGAGGGCTCCAAGTCCCTAATAGGTGATGGAGCTACTAGGTGGAAGGAGCTTGAGTTCCTGAATGATTGTATGGAGCAGAGTTGCACCCACTGACCTGCACTGAACTATAACTTGAATAGGAAATAAACCTTTCTTGTGTTTAAAATCACTGAGATTTTAGGGTTCTGATGTAAGGATTAGGTTATCCTTTCCGATATGTTTCTTCTCTGAATACTGTTTTAGGAGCCCTGCTTGGATTTGTATGGAAAAGCCTTCTTCTCTCTCCCCCACCTCTTCTTTCCCTGTCCTCCCTCTGTTTTTTCTTACAGAGAGATATATAGACTGTGTCACTTCTGGTTCTGATTCATAAAGGTTCCTAACATAGAGTGAGGCAAAGGATTGCTTGGGAGAGAGCATGGAGTCTTGGATTCTCATCCTGCCTATCGTTTTTATTAGCTGAGGAATCACTTAATTTTGTTTAATCTCAGTTTCCTCATTTGTGAAATGGGCATAAATGAATAAAAAGGATTGCCGTGAAGATCCGATAAGATAGTGTATATGAAAGCACTTTATAAATTGTAAAGCTCAATGTGCTTGTGGGTGATGATCAGAGAAGAAGGAGGATGTGAAAACTTCCCCAAGGGATATCTTCACCCCCACTGTTCTCTCACCTTCCCTCTGCAATCCTGGGCATACACATTCTTTCAGCGGAAGCCCCAGCATTGTGCCCCCAATGCTATCATGTTGCATGGCTGGGAATATTTTTTGGATAGCACTTATAGAAAGTTAAGGTTAATTTTGCTCACTCTCAATACTTATTTTTTTCTCCTCTTTCCGTTGTTCTAGATTTATGAAAGGAGAATTCATAGCAGAGTTAATAAATCAATTACATTTCATTTAGTTTAGAAAAAACCTCCATTCTAAAACCGCCCAAGAAACAAAACTACATCTATTCACACAAATTGCAATGCTTTTCTCTGCATAAACAATTTCTTTTTGTATTTTATGGTTTTTTATGTCCTAAAAGGACAGAGATATTCACCAGTCTTGGAGTTTCCATAATTTAAGAGCAATCATTTGCTTTTTCTAATTTGTCCTAATGAGCCCACATTTTTTCTTTATCAGACCCATTTTCTCTGGCAAAAGGTCATCACAGGCAATCATCCATGTCTGCTGGGTATAAATTGTTTTCATAACAATTTTCATTTGCCTTGGAAAATGCACCAGGCTGAAAATATGGCCACTTTGTGACTATGACAGCGTGCATCATATTTTCCCCATTTACATCATATTTCCCACCCATATCAACCTTCCAAAGAATAGTAAGCCATGGAATTGGGAATGTGAGCTGATGATGTGGACTGATAAGACTCTTTCCTTGCCTGAAGGTTTTGCTTTCAGACTCTGCTTTCTAGGCCTACTGTACTATCTTGTCTCCTCTCTGTCTCATGGCTCAGCCATGGCTCTATCTACCATTATCACTCCCCTCCCTTCTCCTTGGGGAGCTTTTCGGGTGCCCTTGGCTAGGACTTGGGCATTGATTCCCCTTCCCTCTGTGCCTATAGCTGAAGTCTGGTCAAGCTCACTCCCACTCACAGTCTTAGATCCTAGATATCTTGATCCTAGATATCACTGAGCCCTTGAACTCTGTGATAGAAGAATGGAAGACTTCAAAAATTTTTAATATTTTATCTTAATTCCCCAAAAGCTCAAGTGTATATTCTGTTGATTCAGTCACTCATTCATTCGACAAATATTATTGAGCATCTACTTTGTTCCAGGGACTGGGCACAAAGATCGCATTTTTGTTCACAGAGTGCTTATGGTCCAGTGGTGGAAATGGACCACTGTACAAGAAATTATATCACCACTGTGGGAAGTGCCTAGAGTGTCCGGATGGGAGCATCTTCTCAGGCTAAAGACAAACAGACACCACATTCTCAAGGAGGGACTAAACAAACACTGTCCAAGAGGAATACATGTGGGCTACCAATGTAATTTTTAAAAATTTATTTAGAAAATTATACAGCAAAATTGACTTTTTTTCTTGTGATAATCAGTTCTAAGAATTTTAACACATGGAATAGATTCATGTACCCACCACCACAGAGTACAGAACCCAAAGAACTCCCCTAAACTATCTCTTTGTCACCACACTCTTCACTCATCCACTATCTCTGTCAAACACTCATCTGTTCTCCACCACTACAGTTTGGTACTTTACAGAACATAAAAAAAAAAAAAATCAGATAGCAAGTAACCTTTTGTGATTGGCTTCTTTCACTTAGCTTAATGTCTTTAAGATTCATCCAAGTCATTGTGTGTATCAGTAGTTCACTTCTTTTTATTGTGAGTAGTTTTACATGATGTTTTACATGATGTAGGCATACCACAGTTTTTTTATCCATTTGCCCTCTGAAGGATATTTGAGTTGTTTCCAGCTTTTGGCTATCACAGATAAAGCTGCTGTCAGTTTGGGCTGCTCTAACGAAATACCATAGACTGGTGTTTTGCTTATAAACAATACAAATTTATTTCTCACAGTTCTGGAGGCTGGAAGTTCAAGCTCAGGGTGCCAGCATGGTCGGGCTTTGATGAGAGTCCTTCTCTGAGTTGTAGACTGCAGAGTTCTTTTTCAATCCTCACATGGTGGAAAGAAGGTGAGGAAGCTCTTTGGGGCCTTTTATATGAGGGCGCCAGTCCAATTCAGGAGGGTTTCACCCACATGATCTAATGATCTCTACCAGGCCCTGCCTCCAAATACCATCACGTGGGGGATTAGATTTCAACATATAAATTTTGGGGATATACAAACATTCAGTTCATAATAGTTGCTAAGAATATTTATGTACAGGTTTTTGTGTAAACATAAATTTTCACTTCTTTAAGGCAAACATCCAGAGGGTAGGATTGCTGGGGTATGTATGGTGAGCGTATGTTTAATTTCATAAGAAACTGCCAATTTTTTTTGAGAGTGGCTGTACCATTTTGCATTTCCTACAGCAATTTATGAGAGTTCTAGTTGTTCCTCATTCTCACCAGCACTTGGTATTATCAATATTTTTTATTTTAGTCATTCTAATAGGCATGAAGAGGTATCTATTGTTATTTTAATTTTAATTTTCCTAATGACTAGCGATGTCAAACACCTTTTCATGTTCTTATTTGACCTCCTTATATCCTCTTTGATGAAGTGTCTGCTCAAGTCTTTTGGCTGTTCCTTATTTCATTTGAAAATTATTTGTATATTCTGGATATCAATCGTATGTCAGATAAATGGTTTGAAAATATTTCTTCCTAGTCTGTAGCTTACTTCTTAATCATCTTTTAAATTTTTATAAAGTCTCATTTATTAACATTTTACTTTCATGGATTGTGCTCTTGGTGTCATTTCTAAGAGCTCGATTTTTTAAAAAATTTAATTTAAATTTTTATTTAAATTTTTTCTAGTATTCATTTCTTAAAAAGTAAAAGGAAACAGGCAAAATTAATTTTAATAATATATTTGATTTATTCGAATATTTCCAAAATACTATAAATGCTAAAAATTAAAAGGTTATTTTTCATTCTTTCTTTGTATTTAGTCTTCAAAGTCCATTGTGTATTTTATACTCACAAGTCATCTCAATTCCAACTGTCCGCATTTCAAATGCTCAATTGCCACGTGTGGCTAGTGGCTACTGGATTGGAGAGCACAGAGCTGGATCGTATGAAGAATTTTAAGAGGTGGTAGTTGATAACTCTTGAACCTCTCACCCACATTGAAGGCACAAAAGGGAAGAATCAAAGATTTGGAGAGGATTTGTGGGGAAGATTTCTGTAGAGAAAGCTGTGTTGTGAGTTCTACTCTCTGTACCTGGGGAGGAGTGGGACCTACTGCTTTTTAATTCTAAACCAGATGACAAGGACCACAAAGAGAGGAGGATTTGGACAGAGGAGCTGTGGAAAGGGATGGTATTGTTCTGTGAGCCCCAACAAAGGGAGGGCTGTGGGATATCTGCCTTCTTGCCTCAAGTTTTAAGAAAGAGCTTTATCGGGTCACTGGAGAGCTTAATATACATCCCTCTAGTTTGAGGGACACAGTTAACTGGTGTTTGATTTATACCTAAGAAGCTGAAAGGTCAAGAGACTGACTGAGGCAGCCCATGGCAACCTACTAGAAGTTACTACAGTTGGAGGCCCTGCACTCTCATCTATTGAGATAAAGAATACAAGAGAGCTTTCTGAGAATGTGCAAGAGAGTGAAAGCCAGTGTAAAGTCCTGGCCACTGTACCTCAGTGGAGAGAAACCCACTGCCCGGAGACCTCTCCAGTTATGAAATGCAAAGAGAAGGAAGAGGTAAAGGGAACCAGAGAGTTCTATTTTGATGGCTACATGGAGATCTAGCATTACTGTTCTCTGAACTGAGCAGATGCCTAAAGCCACCTTCTTCCCTTTCTCTTGTGGGTTCTCTGAAGACCTCATTCATTCTCGGTTGCAGTCCTCTTGACTAGGGCAAATATATCTTTGCTGAGGCATCTTTTTATCCAGAAACCATCAGCTGCTGTTAGAGTGGGTACAGCACAGGAGGGGCACCAAAAGCCATGCTATGCAGCATGGCATCACACACACACACACACACACACACACACACACACACACTCACACACACACACTTGGTTCAAAGCTTGGTTCTTCCACTTACGGCTGTGATCTGGGGCAAGTTACTTAATCTCTGCTATTTTCAGTTTTCTCATCTGTAAAATTTTTCCCTCACAGGCTTTTTATGATGAGGTTGAGCTAGTGCATGTAAAGGCTTCCCCTAGTATCTGACACATAACTGGGCTGGCTATTAGGGCTTTATCCCCTTTCTCTTTCACTCTTCCTCTCTGTAGAGGGGAGGAAACTTGAGTGCATTTGGTCCTCTTTCATGTAAGGCCCCATGATGCACTTCCCTTTAATACTTCTTCATCAGGGCCTTACTTCTCCAAGCAGTCCTCCATGACTGCCACAGCCCAGGGTTGAGGTCTTTTGCTTCTTCCTCTGAACACCTGCTAGTGTCCCTCTCTTGGTTCTGATTGTGCAAGAGCTTGTATGGTTTGCAGGGGATCTCTCCAGACTCCCCACTCCCCTTTCCAGGAACAGCTCCTCCTCCATTCATGTGATCATCATGTTGGTGGGCTGGTTGGTTGGTAAGTCTACCCCTGGACACAGTTGATTGTTTCAGGGGTTCCAAAATGAGCCATCAATGCCTTCCCCAGGCATTTTGGATTCAGAACTAGGAGTGTCAAATTTCTCTCTCTCTGGGGGTAGCTAAGGCCATCACATCTCAAGCTCTGCAGCTATTGGCAGCCTAGCCATGTGTTCCACTGTGCGGAAGGAAAAAGCCAGGCTTCAAGTTGCTGTCACACAAGAGAGAAAGAGATGAGATATGCAGAGAGGTCTGGCTCTACTCAGGTTCTTGGTTCAGGTTATTCCTCATGTTACGAGAGACATCCAACATTCTCATAACCACTTTCTTCCTGTTTAAGCTCCTTTGAGTAGGGTATCTGTCACTGGCGGCCCAAAGAGTTCTGAGTAATGAAGGCGTGTTTTTGTTCCCTGTGTCTATCCTGCCTTCCCACCTTGACTGAGAGCCTCTCAGGGGCAGAGACCATGCCCCTCACTCTGCTTCTGCCTACGGTGCCCGGAATAGTGCCTGGCTGCTGCAGCTGCTCCAGACAGATGTGCAGTTGACAACGAGGCTAAATCAAACATTCTGCCCAAGGAAGTTTTCTATATATTCCTTGCATGATGTCATAGGACCACTTTAAATCAATGCTCAAAATTCTGGTTTAGATGTGCTAAAAATGCTTTGTGGCAAGAACTGTGGACCCTTCTGGAAAAGATCTGGCAGGTATTTCGTAAGAGGCATGGTGAAGTTTCAGACTGTTGGGTGTTGCTAGGAGAAATCACTGTACCCAAAAGGAAACAATGTCGCCACCCACCCCATCCCAGGCTGCTGTCTCCCCCTCCCTTCCCCTGTTCCACCAAGCAGCCTAGTAGAAAACACAAACTTTGAAGGAGGCACCGAGGTCACAACCTGGCCTCTGTGTGGTTGTAGATGTGAGGAAGGTTTCATTCTTTTCCAAGACTCTTTGTACGCCTTATTTCGTTTGATTCCTAAGATGTAAAATCCATGAGGACAGAAATTTGTTCTTGTATTTCATATGCAGCTTAGTCTGGGTTGGCCTTTTCAGTAAACGCTTTGGACTCGAATTCTGCCAATGTTTATTATATGCCTCCATAAGCTTGGGCCTGATGTCTTTCTCATGTGCTCGCTTATTTAGCACAGGAATCCCATGAACTCAGGACTTGTGACCCCCGCTTTATAGATAAGCAAACAGACGGAGAGGTCGAGCAACTCCTGCCATGTCACACAGCTAGGATTTGCCTCCATGTTTAGTTCTATTTCCATCATAACATGTGGGATGAAAAATGATGGAGGAGCCTCATGGGTGAGCCATTCTTTCAAAAAGAAGAAAGTGGAAAATGATTTCCTCAAATTGGGGAAAAATTAGTTCCAGATGGAGTTCTCGTTCCTGATTCTGCAGCATGAGCAGGGCTTGGACTTGGGAGAGATGAGTGGACACTCATCTCAATGCAAAATTTCAGGGGATGCCAAATAACTCAGTTTTCAAGATAGTATTTTAACATAATATTTTAAAAAGTCAAAATTAATGAAAAAATCTATGATGGACAACATATCAGCATTTCGGTTAAAGATGGGTTCTGTCAACAAGGTCAAGATTAGGGTGAGGTAAAACACATGAACTGTGCAAGTGAGGAGCTGGACCTTGAAAGGGATGGAAGACCCTGCTATGAATTCATCAAAAGCCATTCGTCTTCCTCCTTGGCTTATAAATGACTACATGTCTCATTCTTCTTTGCAGTTAAGTGTGGCCATGTGACTAAGTTCTGGCCAATGAAATGTCAGTGGAATTGATGTGAGCCCCTCCAGATCTGGCCATGAAAACTCTCACATTCAATTCTCTGTGCTCTTTCCCTCTCCCAGCTTGATACAGATGAGCAGGGTGACCTCAGAAGCCAAGGACTGAAAATGACAGAGCCACCAGATAAATAGAAACTGGGAGAACCTAAATAGTTCAGGAGAGATTTGGCTGATTTGGAGGAGAACAGCCTGTTGGTCAGATCAAGACTCCCTCTTAGACTTTAAAAAAACTTACATTATACTGTGTGTATAATATATTTTAAAAACTTATATCTGTTAATCTATTAAGGTTTGGGGGTTATATGCTGCAGCAGCTAGCATTGCCATAACTAATACAGAACTTGGTACCAAAAGTAGGATGCTACTTTTACAGAAACCTAAAATATGTGACTTTGCCTTGGTGGTCAGATGGCATGCAGCCAGGAAACCGATCTTGGAGGCTGGAGATACAGAAATCCACAATACATAGGGGGAACACCTTTGGTACAACTGTCACCTGCGATAACTTGGAAGGGAGACCACATGCCTACTGAACCTGTTGCTCCAGGGGTCACAGTTGGAAAGGGTCAAAGCGACAATATGCTGAGTTTTACTCTCTGCTTTTGACAATGTATTACAAGAGATGATCTCAAGAGAGATCTGGCTGATTCGCCTTAAAACAACTCTTGAGTCCCTGAATTTGTACAAGAAGAAAGCAGCTGTAAAAGTTGCACAGCCTTAAAGGAGGGAATATTCTTCAAGGTCCGCTTCAGATGTGGCAAAGAAGATAACAGACGAGGAAGAATCACCAAAAGCTCAGAGTCAGAAGCCACAAAAAATAATGAATGTGGAGATTCCCCCAGAGAACAAAGTCAGCGCCTAATTAAGGAAATCTTCCCACTGCAATGGCAGGTGCACCT
This sequence comes from Pteropus alecto, assembly GCF_000325575.1. Classification (NCBI taxonomy): domain Eukaryota; kingdom Metazoa; phylum Chordata; class Mammalia; order Chiroptera; family Pteropodidae; genus Pteropus; species Pteropus alecto. Next base: position 600,652 of record NW_006443568.1, read on the forward strand.
AAATTCACTCCTAAATTCAGGTAGAAGATTGTTTATTTGGGTCTGTCCTCTCACCTTTCACTGGGTGTGAGTTCTTTGATGCCTGGAGTGGTATGTAATGTGTTGGTGAGAGTATGGTGAGATCACCATTTCACATTCCACTAGCAACAATATAACCTTTTCTGGAACACAAATATACACCGGGAGCTTTAACGAGCTTATACCCTTTAGCCCAATAATTCCATGTCTAGGAATCTAGTCCAGGGAGATCATCAGATGTGTAAATAAAGATTTAAGTACAAAGAGAGCCAGATTGTTACTTAAATGATAAAAAATTGGAGACTAAATATCAAACAATGAATTCAGTAAATGATTGAGTAATGATTTATAGTATATTTATAGGATGGGTATCTTTCATGCATTAACTCTTTTTGTATATAAAAAAGTTTTTAATGACTTGGGGAAAAGCTTATCATGCAAAATTGTGTGTATACTAAGACTTCAAGGGTGTAAAAGATAAATGCACTGAAAAACGGCTGGAAGGGAATGTGTTAAAATGTTGCTAATGATTCTATGGGGAACTACAGGTTTACTATAGATGATACCTTCGAGTTTTTGGTGATTAAATGTGTGATCTTCGGGCTTGTTTGGTGCTGTTTTCCCATTTGTAACAGAGAAGAGGTTGCACAGGATAATATGGAACTGGCCTTTCTAGTTCATAAGTCTATAGACGAATGTGCTGAATCACCCCCTAGTTTATCATTCCTTTTCATTTTTTGAGATAAAACCAACCCTAAATCTTGGAGCCCGATAGACTTTGAAATTGGCCTTCATTTTAATTCTCAAGTTCTTAGCATGAGAGCAACATTCAATATGGTTCTGAAATATCTCATGCAAAAAAGTGCCAGAGTCATAGACTGAAATATTTATTTGAATATAAATGAACTCAGATTTGCCAAAATACGGTCCCCCTGTTGTCATGGACACAAATGCCTGACTTTCTGATTTGCATTTCTTTTCTAATGGGTACAATATGTTTCAGCTCCTCATTGGATATGAGAAACTCACCAATCTGTGAACTCCCCAAAATGTCAGGCGGTGGGGAACTTTTATGCCTTGATTCTGCTTCGCTTAGCAGCTGAAAATAAGTTTTGTCCCTGTGGGGTCAGGACAGGTGCTCAGAAGACTCCCAACTCCTCCCCTGCCAGTTTCCCTGGGAGGTAGAAGCAGTGGATTTTAGTGGTACCAGGGTGCCTTTCACCTCCTGTCTTTCTTGGTCTCTTTTCCAGCCCCACCCCACCCACATTTTGGAAGTTCCCCCTTGCTCTCTCGATCTTGAATAGTGAGGGCTGCGAGAATTCTTCTTGCACAGACAGCCCTGGTCCCTGCCATGACCTGCTCTTTCTCCTATGTGCGCCCTCTGGATCCTGGGTTGCCATCCGCCCCTCCCTCCAAGCTCAAATTCTCAGAATCACATTCTCCCTTTTCCTCTTCACCTCATAAAAGACAATCACCAAATCTTGTCTATTCTACCTCTAAATGATCCCCTGGCTGGTACTGAGCCTTCTTCCAATATGTTTCCCACGTAACAGGGAGAAAAATCTTCCTAAAATGCTAACAGAATCTTGTCATAATTTTTCTTAAACCTCTTTAATGGTATGGCCCTGATATTGAGATAACATCCCATGTCCTTACCATGGCTTTTGAGACCGAGTCCTGTGTCACTGCTGTCCCCCGTTTCAACCTCATCTCACACCATCCTCTCCTGTGCTCACTATATTCCAGGCACGCTGGCCACATTTGTGTTTTTCTGCTGTGCCATGCTCCTCTGCACCTTATGGCCTTTGCATATGCTGTTTCTCCACTTGGAATACTTGCCTCCAGCCCCCTGAGCAGATGCTTCTCAGTTTTCAGGTCTCACCTTAAATGCCACTCATTCAAGGAAGCCTTCTCTGATATCCCCAGTAGATTTTATATTCCCTGGATATATGTACTTATCATCCCCTGGGCTTTTCCTCTATATATTTGTCACAAGCTCAGTGACGGCCGGGACTGTCTGTTCACTTCACCATTGTTTATCCAGTCCCTTGTGGAGTGTCAGGGTCATGGTAGGTGCTCAATAATTATTTGAATGAAAATGAATTCTTCAGAATGGTGTTCAGGATAAATTTCTAAAGCACAAAAGAAGCTCCCAACCCACAACTCTCCCCTTCCCTGACAAAATCGAGTAACTCAAACCTTATCCCTGGCCTCACTGATTATTGAAAAAAAAAAAAAAGGCCAAGTCCCCAGCATGACCCACGAGGCCCGTTGCAGTCCGACTTCCAGCCCATCTTCCCAGCCTCATTTCTTCTCACTTCCGCCAGACTCTACGCCCTGGGCACACCCAGCACCTCAGTCTTCTGACCCACCCTGGGGTTTTATGGTCTGGGTCTTGGCTCTTACTGCTGGATTCTTCTTCTCCCTTCGCTTTGTGGAGAACTTTAACACACCCCCTCAAAACTTAACTGGACTGAAGGAGCCAAGATCTTTCCCCTCCTCTCCAAAGGCTTTCCCACCCCAGCCAGCTGGTCCAGTCCTGCTGGACTGGACTGTACATGTATGAGTTTGTAGTCTGTCTCACCCTCATGGGGGTTGCTTTAGGATGGTAACCTAATCTTATTGTCTTTGTATCACTTGTGATCAGCCGAAGATCTGGCCCACAGTGTGATGACAAAATGTTTCTTCCCCTCTCACCACGTCTCCTCTCTGTGCCTGGGTAAGAAAGCACTTCTGCATCCTTCATGCCCATGGAAGTAAGTGTCCCTTCTCTAATCTCTTCCTCACTGTGCCCTCCTACTGGAGGAGATCCGTCTCCTCTCTGTGCCTAGGTAAGAAAGCACTTCTGCATCCCTTCATGCCCATGGAAGTAAGTGTCCCTTCTCTGATCTCTTCCTCACTGTGCCCTCCTACTGGAGGAGATGTTGATAATCTGATTGATCGGAGTAAGGACATTCTTTGGAACAAATTGTATTAGTGGATGGGGCATCTGTCTTAATGGTAGGAGCAGAGGCTCTGAGTCTCCTCCGCCTGTTAATCCAGCCAGGTTCCCAATCCCGCCACCCTCCTCTCTGAGGCAGTTTCTGTGCCTGAGCTGGAGAGAAGCTCTGCGCATCTCAGTATCCGAGGTTTGCCAGTTCGGGCTTTCTGGAAAAGCTTTACTCCCTGTCTCTGCTTTTCCCACAGAGTCCTGCATGTTAGGGAGCAAGGAAGGGACGTTGGACTCATGGACAGTTGCTAGGAATAAAGGGCTGCTTTGTTTTCCATTTGACCATGGTGCCTGGTGTGGCCCATGCTGACTTCCTCATATGGTCATTAAGAATATGTGTTCTCCATTCAGAGTGCCCGGGTTAAAATCCTGTCTCAGCTACTTGTTGACTGAGTGACACTGGACAAGTAGTTAGGCCTCCATTTCCTGATCTAAACTGTGCTGGCAACAATAGTGCTTACCTATAAGGCTGTTGTGAAGATTAAATGAGAAACTGAGTACAATGCCTGGAGCTTAGGAAGCATTGCATAACAATTAGGAACCCTTGCTAGGACACTGAAATGTAAGCTCTCTGAGGGTGAGAATGTGTCTATCTTATTCAGGGCTGTATCTGTCAGCCTGACTCATAGCGGGTGTCAGTAGATGTTTATTGTATAAATATTATTGCTCCTATTATTAATAATGTATAGGAGGTACTCAATAAAGCTTTCAAAATGAATGAACAGATGCACAAATGTCTTTCCAAAGCCAGTCTCCAGTACCCAGGCTACTGAAAGATATAGAAGAATCTGTTTTATTAAAACCAAATATATGGACACAGACCAGGGAGACCACTACTTTGCATTTATCTGAAATGTCAGCAGGACTTTCTAGGTTTGACTAGCATTGGTATTTTGGAACAATCACGTGATGGGAACACTGTCATTCATTCATCCCTTAGTACTCATTGAGTTCCTCCCTCTCAGACATTTTTCTGGGTCCTACAGGCACAGATGAACCTGGTACTGTCTCTACTTCAAGGAGCTCACAGGAGAAAGCCTGGGCAGTACCTGGTGGATGGTCCCAGGTACCCCATGTGTGGTTCTAGCTCCAGCTCTGTCCCTTCCTTGGTAAATTCCCTGAGAATGCCTCTTCCTCTCCTGGACTTTTTATGATGGAGTTGCACTGGGTCAGTAGTTTTCACTCTTTTGAACAGAGAAATCCTTTGTTTCAGTAAATAAGCTATGTGAAAGCTGAGGGTCTAAAGCAGATGAAAAGGTTGCTAATAGGGAAGTGGAGGCAGGTTCTGCCCGCACACTCAGTCCATGGCCTCCCTCCCCTTCCTCCCCCAACTCATGAGTCTGAGATGATGCAAGAGAAGCAGGTCTGTCCTGGACTAGCCAAGAAGATTTGTTTGGCTTTTTGTTTGTTTTGCTTTTAAATAAACTTTTATTTTAAAATAGTTTTAGATGTAGAGAAAAAGTATGAAGATGGTACAGAGTTCCCATATAACCCACGTCCAGTTTCCTCTATTATGATCATCTTCTATTAGTACGGTACATTTATTACAATTAATGAACCAATCTTGGTACATTATTATTAACAACTTAAGTCCGTACTTCATTCAGACTTCTTTAGCTTTCCCCTGATGTCTTTTTCTGTTCTTGGGCCCCATCTAGGAAACTGCATTATGTTTAGTCACCATGTTTCCTTGGATTCCTCTTGGCCATGACAATTTCTTAGATTTTTCTCTTTTTTTTGCCTTGAAAATTTTGAGGACTATTGGTCAGGTCTTTTGTAGCATGTCCCTCAATTGAGATTTGTCTGATATTTTTTTCATGATTAGACTGGGGTTATGGGTTTTGGGGAGGAGAACCCAAGAGTAAAGTGCCTTTCTCATCCCATTGTAACAAGGGTGCATTGACACTTATCACCGTTGATGTGAACCTAGACCACCTGGCTGAGCTCGTGTTGGTCAGGTTCCTCCACTGAAAAGTTACTCTTTACTCTGCCTTTCCATACTGTGCTCTTGGGAAGAATGTTACTGTGCAGTCCACACTTAAGGATGGGAGTTATGTTTATTTCCCTGGGGCCACAGTATCTACATCCCCCTGGGGGATGGTAATAGAATTTGCCAAGGGGAAAGAAGCTCTGTCATCTGAGAGATGGTTCCTGAAGGAAAACCCGTGGAGGGGGAGCCAAGACAGCTTCTGGATGCAAATGCACACAGTTCAAGCTCATTAATTCAGACTTCAGTGGTTTGCAGTCTAGGATGATTTGAATCCAGCAAAACCAGGCTTCTGTTTCACTATTAATAAGATTGTCAACAAGATTAGGTGGAGAGTGCAGGGAAACTAAGGTAGGCCATTGTTGTCATAATATTGCAAGGGAATGTTAATTCATCCAAGCAAACAAACTATTTTCAACTACTTTGAGGCTGCTGTTTGCACATTAAGAGTGCGCTAATTGCAGACAACTCAGCTCTTTCTCAGTGCAGCTCTGGGTCTACTCTGTTAGTTTTTAGTGGGAGAACTTTTTATATGTGAAGGCAGTTAGCATGCTTTTTAAAAAACATACTCTGCAATACAGACTTTTCACTTTACCTAGGTATCCGCCAACCATTTGAGGATCCCTGAGATGAATGGAGGGTGGTCATAGAAGACCACCTGCCTTGGGGAGAGGCAGGCAGGCAGGGGCAACAGACAGACAGCTTCAGGGCATGGCGGTGCCTGAGCAAAGCCTTCTGAGTGAGGGTTGACTTGGGTCTGGAAGGATGATGGGTTTGGCTTGACTGGAAACCCGTTCCTCAGCTCATAACCCTCTCATTTGTCTTCTGCACCGCACCTATCTGTCCAGCTCCCTGTCCTTACCCTGCCTTATCCTTCACATCATGTTCAGCTGCCAGATTAGGGCCAGAAGACCAGCCCTGTAGGTAGTCATCACTCCTTGGGGAATATGGCTGGGCTGTGTGGAATATGGGGAGCCCAAGGAATTGTCCCTCCTTTGAACTCAGGATAGGATGTTAGGGTAGGATGTTAGAATAGTAGTTCTCAAATCTGGGTGTACCTTAGAATACCTGGGAAGCTTTAAAAAAATTAGATTCCCAGTTTCCACCAAGACCAATTTGATCAGTAGGATAGAGAATCACAGCCATAGGGTTCATTACACTGCTCAGAGGGATGCTTAATCCCACTATGCCTTACACGGCTGCCGGACTCTTCTGTGTGTTTTCCTTGCTTCTCCCTCATTGATGAGTATAACTAATTTATTACTTAAATTAAGTCAGTTAACCTTTATTAATCATCTACTTTACAGCAGGCATGGAAACATAATTTGGGATCCAAAGATGGATGACATAATTCCTTTCCTTGGGACTTTACAGCTGGGCAGAGAGAACTATGAAAAGATAATGGTACTCTGGTGTGGCAAGTGCTGTCACAGAGGAGGGAGCCCTATTGTCTGGGAGCATGGGAGAGGCTGTGCAGGTCTTGGCTTGGAGAAGATGGGGACAATTTCTTAAAAGAGGTAGCGTCTAGGGTGAACATTGGGGAAAAAAAGGAATTCTCAAGGCTAAGAAAAGGGAAGAGAATTTTGGGTAGAGGGAACAGCATCTGCAAAAGCCAGAAAGGGTGAAGATAGGTTTATCACTCTGTGTCAGGCATTGTTAAGCTCTTTATATGCATGGCTCTTCATAATCCTGCAAGATGAAGACTATTTTTACCTCTAATTTACAAATTAGGAAAACGAGGCATAGAGAGGTTGAACATGTGGCTAAGTTCGCACAGTCAGTAAGTGGGACAGTTGAGAAGGAAAGCAAGATGTGCCAATTCTAGAGCAAGAACTAGTTAAGGGGGGTGGAGTTGGGGTGGGAAGCAGGGTTGGGGGGAGCTTTGTGGCAAGGGTAATGCTCGTAATGGCATCATTTATTTATAAACTATTTATATGAGGCATCATGATTTCTAAAACACATTTCCATTCCTTTTGGGCCCAACAATTCTTACTTGGACTGACTTTCTGTGCACTGCCCCTCAGCCTTCTCTAAAGCCAGACAGGTACAGAGAGGGCAGCTGGGTTTCTGGGCAGAGTCAGAGGAACTTCTGCATGGGATCTCTGGCATGGGAGCTCCCAGACCAGGCTGTGGAGTTCTCTGGCTGTGACGGAAAATGTTACACTGTGACTGCATGGGGCACAGATGGCATCATTTGGTGACTTCACGTGCCTCTGTGGTCAAGAGCTGAGGAGGGTCATTGATTTGGAGCAACACAGACACTTGTTTTGGTGCCAGATCTGGGTCCTCACTACCTACCCACAGTTTCTCTGAGGTTGTGTATGGTCGTGAGACTTGTACATATCTTTTGTAAGAATAACATACTTGTGGCAGAGCTAAGAGATTGCTGTTAAAAAGCAAGAGCTCTGGGCTGTGAGTCAGTGGAGCCAGCACATCAATTGGGACAATAAGTAAGTAACTGCTTATAACGGCAGGAGGGGTCTCACAGTATGCAGGGTCAAGCTGCTTCATAGAGCTCAGAAGGGGATCATTTATAATTCTTAAGCCTAGTTTCGAGGGACAAGGACCACTTGGTATTATCACAGAGCTTAAGTTGCAAAGCTATAATCACATATGTTACACTGACAAAAGTTAAGACTTGCTTAAAATAAGCATCTCTGGGAATCCTCTCTTGCAGAGACAAATGAACTAATTTGAGAAACAGGCTCAGTCTATGTTAGACACAAAGGAGATGAGAGAATTAATTAAAGGGGAGGGACACGATTGATCTCAGTGCTTGAAGCCTTGAGCTTTGGTTTGACACATCTGTGACAGCCTGATGTTTGTGCTGGAATGCACTTTAGAATGTGACCTCCCAGTGCAACGTAATGGAGAAATGACATTAGTAGACGTCATAGGAAGAACTAACATGCTGTGGTTCTAATGTAGGGCTACTCTATATGGCATTGGAATGAAAATGAGAAAAAGGAGCCCCTTCTGGAAGGAAACAGCCCTGAGGGTGCCCAGTTTGGCAAGCAATAGTGGGCTGATTGTGCCCCTGCTCTGGCCAGGTACCTTTGCAAAAACTGCACACCTGTGCTTAGCAGCCCTGTTTGCAGGGGTCCTGAGGTTGAGACTGGGGCCTTTGAGTGTGACAAGACTCTAGCCTGAAGCTGATCTGAGAGCCAGAGACCTACATTTGAATCTTGGCTTTGTCAGTTGCTGGCTTTATTCCCTCATGTGTAAACTGGGAGTGGTCAGTACTGCCTCACCAGGCTGCTGTGAAATCTATGAGATAATGTAAATAAAAGGCTGAGCACAGCACCTGTCACTCAGGGAATGCTCAGTGCAAGGTAGGGTTCGTAGAACGTCCTTGCCCTGGAGGAGTTCACAGATAAGCTGCTTTAAAATGTAGGTTTTATTGTTATTCCAGTATGGTGAGGCCAACAGAACAGGAGACAATAGTCATTGTAAAAGATAGTTATTACATACAGTTCCTAAGAGGAGGGAGCATGCCACCCCATGCAGGGCCATATAGGGAGGCACCAGGGTCAGTCAGGAGAAAGAGGACTGAGAGGAAATGTATGCAAGAGCCTTTATTATGGTTTCTGAGGGAAGGAATGGCAAAACGGGGTAAGCGAGCTTCGGATTGCTTAGTTTGAATAATTTCATTTAGCTCTAGGGTATCGGGGCTCTCCTGAATTTCTGATACCCAGCCCTGGGGTGATTCAGGCAGGGTAATATTGAAGTGTAAGAGCCCTGCGGGAGCCCAATAAAGGAGGTGGATGAGAATATAGGCTTGGTTTGGTTGGTTTGATCTGAATGGCTCACATGCAGGGGAGTAATTTGCTATATCTATGAATTAGCTAGTGCTGGGAAAGGCAATCTCTTCCCGGTCAACAAGACCCAGATGCCAGAGCATCAAGAATAGAGAAAAAAATATATAGTTAATATATGAGCGAAAAAGGCAGATATGTAAATAGGCAATTCCCAAGCACTGTGCTGAGGGCTCCATTCCTATAATGGACACGGAGAAACAGGGAAGTGGGGAAGGCTCTCAGGAGGAAGCTGTAACCAGAGCCAGGGCTTGAAGGGTGGCACAAATTCCCGGGGCACAAGGCTAAGGTGTGGATATCTTAGGGGGGAGCATTTGTCTGCCTGCCACAACAGCTGTATGTTGCCATTCTTTTGTTTGTAACATTGATGTCTCTATTAGGCTGTGAGCTTCTTCTTGAGAATAAGAACTTTATAAGGTTTGTTTCCTTGGCAGGCAGCACATTGCTTAACACAGCAGCTGTTGGCAAAACTTAGTTTTTGAGCAAATACATCCTGAGCTCTTCATCTTCTGGATAAGATCATGGAAACCTAGAGAGATGAACGGCTTGTTCAAGGTTCAGACCTAGTGGCAGAGCTGGATTCAGAACCCAGGTTAACTGAGTCTTTACACTTTTACACCTAAATAGACAATGGCCCAAGGTCTCAGTGCACAAAGAATCCTATCTCATCCATTGGATGACATTGACATTTCCCTAACTCCTGTTGCGTGGTTTTTTTTTTTTTTTTTTTAGAGTCATTTTTTTTTTTTTTTTTTTTTTTTTTAGGACATGTCTTATTCATACAGGACATAAGAAAGAGTCCAGGCTGTGGAGCCTATAAAATCTAGGTTTAAGTCCTGCTTTCACACTGTATCAGTTTGTTATCAGTTAATTATTGCTGTGTAACAAACCAGCCCATAACCTAGTGGCTTAAAAGAGCAACAATTTATAATTTCTCATTAGTCTGTGGCTTGGGGGAGAGTTCCGTTAGTCTGGGCCAGACTTGGCTGATCTTGGCTTGGCTTGCTCACGTGTCTTTGATCACCTAGAAGGTCAGCTGGAAGCTGGCTGGTCTAGGATGGCCTGAACCGAAACAAATAGCTTTGCTTTATGTAGTCTCTTTTCCTGCAGCGGGTAAGCCCGGGCTTGTTGTTATGGCAGTGGCAGGGCTCTAAATGACAGCAGAAGTGTACAAGCGCAGAACTGGCCCATCATCACATTTGCTGCAGGCTGTTGGCTAAAGCAAGTCAGAGACTGGATTCGAGGAATATGAAAATGTCTCCACTTCTTTACGAGAGGATCTACAAAGTCACATTGATACAAGGAGGGGTAGAAAATTGGGGCCGATTGTATCGTTAACCCACGACAGGTCAAGTTTTTTTAATGCTTCTAATCTCTCATTTTTTCACCTGGAAAATGGGGAATAGTAATAATACTTACCATATTGTGATGAGGGTTAAATAAGATAAGACATGCAAGACACTCAGTGCCTGGCACAGAGCTTAGTAAGATCAGCAGTTACTATTATTACTATTGTTATTGTCTTATTATTTGGCAATTGTTCCTATTATTATAGTTATTACAAGCATTAACAGAAAACCACAGTTCTGATACAAACTAACGGATGCTGGCATGATAAACCTCACTTTTCTGGGAAACGGAGGTGGCCAAGACATTGCCATGTTTCAGGTTACTGAGCGTCCATTGCCCTTTTCATCCATTTCATAAGGAAGTGTCTGTTGTTAAATATGACAACAGCAGTGAGAGGCAGCATGAGACTCGAAATTCAGAGGCCCTGGATCTAAGCGCCAGCTCTTCATCTTATTAGCTGTGAAAATCTGGGCAAATGACTTTACCTCTCTGAATCTCAATTTCTTTATCTAGCAAATGAAGCTAATGATACCTACTTCACAAGTCTATTATGTGAGCTGAATCAATTGATATAGGTAAAAAAGAGTTTTGTAAGCAGGAAAGCACTAGGCAAATATTAGTTATTATAATCGGTTCTTTCTCCTTTGTCATTTGTATCTGTGCCTTCAAAAATCTCAGTCTATCTCGGGGTGATGAAGTTTTAAGAAGATGATGGAAGTTTCTTGGCTTTCTGGTTATCTGTGAGCAAGAAACTTATTTTAACTCTTGTCATTGTTTCAGTAGTTATCCAAGCTTAAAAGTTTCATAAAAAAGGACAAATCCCAAATGTTCAACGTTCTCCAATCAAAAGGAATGACTCACAGGTCATTAGCATCCTGGAACATAGTGGCTTCTGTTTTATTGCTATTAAGTAGAATTTAGCTCTATTTTATTAAGGCAATTTTTACAGTCATGTGAGAGGTTAATGCATTTCGCATATAACCACTGCCTAGCTCACTAAATGCTGAACCCATTAAAGCCAAGCCAAGTCGGGGAAGATTTCAAGACAGAGTGACAAATCACAGGTAGTGTAGAATGAGTGACTGAAAGTATCTGAGGGTTTTTCTCTTCAAAATTTAAAATTTGTTTTCAAGCAGGAGAATAACAGAGCTTTTCTGGCAAAAATACTTATTTAGGAGCATATTGCTGCAGCAGGTAAACTCTGCTGGGCACCGATGGACTGATGGTTAGATGTTGAAGCTAGGAGCACGCAGAGAGCATTCTTGCAACAGTTCCCAGCCCCCTTGCCAGTTAGATCTCCTTTTATTACTTCTCTCTGTCCCAGGACCTGAAAGATGCTATCTGCCAAGAATACTGCATTTATTAAGCTATAATGGATTTCCCCTCCCAACCCCACCCCACAGTACTCTCTTCATCAAAGACATGGCTGGTTGGAATTTTGAGCAGTAGCTGGTCACAAGGATCACATGAAGGCTGGAGAAGGAGGTAAGGGCCAGATCATGACTTTATAAGTGTTTTAGAGAGTTTGAATTTTATCTTCTAGGACATAGAAAGCAGGGCAGGTTATTTTTCTTTTTTAAATCAACTTTACTGCAGAATGTTATACACAGTGAAATGCACCCATGCAGCCATTGTAAATGTACAGTTTGATGAATTTTAACAAATGCATCCACTCAAGCAAACCATCACAATCAAGATACAGAATACTTTCATCATCCCCCAAAATTCAGTCATCCCCTTTTACATTCAACCCCCACTCTCGACCCCTGCCCAATAACCGCTGATCTGATTTCTGTCACTATATAGATTCGTTTAGCTTATTTTGTGTATCAGTGCTTCGTTCCTTTTCATTGCTGAATAAGTAGTCCATTGTGTGGATTTTCACTATTGGTTTATCTATTTGCCTGTTGATGCACATTGGGGTTGTTTTCCCGTTTCTAGTTTTACAAATAAAGCTGTTATGAACATTCATGTGTGAATCTTTGTGTGGGCACGTGTTTTCATTTCTCTTGGGTAAATACCTAGGAGTGGAATTGTTGAGTTAGATAATAATCGTATGTTTAATTTCTACCAAACTGTTTTCTGAAGTAGTAACATTTTGCTTTCCTACCAATAATGCATGAAAATTCCAGGAGCTCTACATCGTTTCACCTGAGCCATTCTGGTAGGTTCGTAGTGGTATCTCATGGTGTTTTAATTTGTGTTTCCCTAAGGACTAATGATATTGACATCTTTTTGTATGCTTATTGAGGGAAGGATTTGAAACAGCAGAATCATAGGATCAAATTTGTGTTTTAGGTTCTTAAACCAAGATGACAACTAAGCTCTCGAATTTTA
>NW_006443568.1:613181-616106 GCF_000325575.1 Pteropus alecto
GAGATTCTACATAGTTTATGAAAACCACAAAGAGATCTAAGTTCCTCGTTTGAAACCTCTGAGAGTTTTAGCAAAAAAAAAAGTAGAAGCGAGTGTAGACAGAGGCAAATACCGACTGCTCACTCTGCTATCCATTGGCTGGTGGAATGAGTGAAGCAATTCCACTCGGCTTCAGCTCTTTAATTCTTCTTAGAACATAGTGATAGAGATGGAAATAAAGAAGAGAAAAGTTTGATGTCAGAAACTTCTGGCAAGAGAGGAAGGAGCAAAGAGGGCTCAGTCCTACAGCCACCCCCAAGACTGCAAAAAAAAAAAAAACCCAAAAAACAACTTCTTGCTGTACACTAATACTCATTCTCCTCTTCTTTCATAGCAAAAAAAAACCTTTTAGCTGGTCACCCAGAATAAAAATTATATTTCCTAGACTCCCTTGCAGCTAGGTATGTATGGTCATATGATTGAGTTTTAGCCACTAGAATGTGAGTAGAAAGGGTGAGGGTCATTTCCAGGGAGGGTGTGTGATTTTTCTCCACCTTCTTACTGCTGGCTGGATTATGGACTTGATGGCTAAAGCTGAAGCATTCATTTTGGATTATGAAATAAAGACCATATGCTGAGGAAGGTGGAGCAACTATATTGAGTGAGCCAGAGTTCCTGACACTGTGGAACACCATTATCAACTCAAGACTGACCACTTCTGGATTTCTTCTGCCTGAGAGAGAAATAAGCTTATATCTTGTTTAAACCACTGTTATTTTTGATTTTCTGTCACTTGTAGCTGAAGTTAATTCTAATTTATAAGCCCTAATTGCTGATTGCCCTGTCACTTCCGGAGGAAGGTAGAGTAATTTACTAATCTCTAACAGGTTATCCAAAGTGAAACAACTATAGATATCATCAGCAAGTTTGAGTAAATGGTGAAAAGCTGCTTGCTGTTTTTGCAAAATGACTTAGCGATTCAAAGAGAGGGACTGAAGGATTAATCTGAACATTCAGCACAAATTGCAACTAGCAAAAGAAATATTTTCAGGAAATAGGGAAGAACTTTAAAAAGCTCTCTTAATTGTATTTTTACTGAGAATTAAAATGGTGTTATGTTGATTTAAAGAGATCAATATAAAAACAATAAAGTGTTCTTAGAAAGGAAAAGTATGATTTCCATTCCTTTCTGAAAGGTCAGAAATCAACTAATTAATTAGAAAACGAGCTTAAGGATTTTTCTGACAAAAATTATGGGAGGTTTAAGAGAAATGTTAAAGAAAAAGGGAAAGAACTTTAAAAAGAATGGAGAAATAGAAGCAAAAATGGGCACGGAGGGTCAGATCTGGGAAATTCACCATCCATTCAGGGGAAGTCTCAGAAGTAGAGAGCTTTACAAAGATGAATAATCAAAGAAATATTAGAAGAAAGTGTCCTTGAATTAAAATAAAAAAATCTCCATACAAAAATATCCACTGAGGACTGGGAAAAAACACTGAAGGAAGCTCAAAACTTGGGAAAATATCCTACAAGTATCAGAAAACAAGACAATAATTATCAAGCAACAAGAAAACAGGATCAGATTGATGTCTGATTTATCTTCAAATTATGCTCAAATATAATGAAAAAAATTTATAAAATTCTGGAGTAAAATTATTGTGACTCTAGTTTTTCCTCTAAACATAAAGTATTAAAATAAAACAGCTTTGGTTACTTACTATGTGTCAGGCTCTGTTTAAAGTGCATTTGTTGTATTATTTCACTTAATACTCACAACAACTCCATAAGGCAGGTATGATCATCCTTTTTACAGATGAGGAAATTGAGGCACAGATGAGTTAAGTAACTTGCCCAACATCACACAGCATAGGTAGAAGAGACAGAGTGCGAACTCAACTCATGCTCTTAACCATCATACTCTACTGTCTCCTGAAAAAAGACGAGAAATATTAATCTCCTAGTAGGGAAACCAGACTTTAATCAAACACTCTCACCTATATGTGTTAAACTGCAACTATGATAAATGCCATGAGGGGGTGCTATGAATTTTTATGCTTGGGAATCCAGCCTGGTACTTCACAGGATGAATGACATATAGCTACTGTTTATTGAATGCTTTTTTTTTTTGTTTGAACCAGGTACTGAGTGTCACGCAAAAGGGAAACCAGGGGGAAGGACCTAGGTGCTGATTTTCCACTTACATGGAACACAGAGAAATTCAGACTTGAAAGGCAGCTTGCCTATCAGAGGAGTGGATCACCTTCGTCATAGCCAGTATCTGCTAATAAACCCCATCGACGGGGAACTCACAATCTCTTGCAGCACCCCATGTCTTCATTGCGTACATTGGCCCCAAACAGTTGCAGCGGGGGAAGGACCTAGGTGATGATTTTCCACTTACATGGAACACAGAGAAATTCAGACTTGAAAGGCAGCTTGCCTATCAGAGGAGTGGATCACCTTCGTCATAGCCCGTGTCTGCTAATAAACCCCATCGACGGGGAACTCACAATCTCTTGCAGCACCCCATGTCTTCATTGCGTACATTGGCCCCAAACAGTTGCAGCTTTCAAATCCAAGGCTGTCCTTGAAGGTTTGAGATCGAAAATGATTGTGAAGTCTTGGCTGGTTTACATTAAAGTGCAAGGGACAATGTGCTTGTCTCCCATTCTAAGCTTTAAATGTCTTTCCAAAGGGCAGGTCATGCTTGCAATGGAAAAAGGAAGTGTTTATAAAGGCTATGAGGCAGCTTCCCAGGGGCTGATCTTGCAATCATGCCTCTTGGACATCTGGAGTACCCTCTAGTGCTCAATGGGTCACCTCTTTTCCTGATTCACTCACTCATTCATGCATTCATTCACTCTTTTTTTTTTTCACACATCTATTCATTTTCTCCTCCATTTATTTTTTTCATTCATTCATCGATTTCAGCAGGCATTTGCTAGG
>NW_006443568.1:616156-621118 GCF_000325575.1 Pteropus alecto
CACGTATAGAGAGTCTCTCAGACTCAAGCTGCCGACTCTAAAAAGGCCTGCACATTTCCACAGCGTGTGGGGTCTGTGAGCGGGGACTACTCCCAGCATTAACTACAGGACCAAACTGAGAACTGAGGGGCAAGGTGTATGTTCACATCAGAGCTCCTTTAGCCCTGCACTCCTGGCACCAATAGGCAACTCACTGGACAAATGTGGCCCTAATGATTTATGAGTAAATAAAAAAGTACTCGTGTTTTCCATCTAGCTTACATTTTATGAGGACCTGGGCTCAGGTCACATTTTCCTATGCCACTGCCTGAAAACAAGATATGAGTCTCACTTTAGCACATGTAGACGGTGTATGGAATAATTGTTTAGAGGTCAGTTTGAAATAATTTACACTCTAACCAAGTTTACAATTTTAATATCTTAAGTCAGGCATGACTGGGGAGTACAAGGGAGGAAGCCAGAACTAAGAGAATGTTCCATGCCATTTTAATGTAGGCTAGAGGAAGAAAGAAAGGCAGGGTATCTCTTTAGGCCAGAAGAGTGCTTGGTCAAGGCTAAGGTCAGAGCCCAAGGTGGGCAGACTGGAAGATGGAAACTAAAGTGTGAAGAGTGTGTGGAACTCAACCCAGGGATATTTTGCTCTAACCTGGCATGTAGTTTACCTAGGAGTTGGCTTAGAAGACACTCTACACCAAAAGCATCTTCTCAGGTACAGTCTTTATGGAACTCCTGTCTGTGCCCTTTACTGCCACCTGGGTGTCTCCGAAGGCAGGCATTCCCAGGAGCAGCACTTGGCATAGGTAGCTTCTCACAAAAGGTATAAAAGGGCCATGTCCATGAGTGCCCGCTCCTATTCTCATTTCTTCATCTCTCCAACTCCCTCTCCCTCTTTTTCATTGTTTCTCCCTCCCTTCTTCTCTCATTTCTCTTCATTCTGTCTTTTTTTCCAGTTTTTTTTTCTGAGTCTCTTGTTTTCTCTGTCTTCTCCTTCCACCTGTGTTCATTTTACATCATTGAAATGAATACAAACAATGTCTTCTATTTGCCAGATGCCAGAGGTACAGGGATTAAAGAGTCAGGGTCCCCAGCTGTGGAACACCTTACAGGGGAGACAGACAAGTGCATTGCAAAGTTAAAAGGAAGCTCAAGGTGTAGTGGAAGCTCCAAGGAGGGGCTCAGTGGATACTGGGAATGGGGCGGGGGTGGAAAAAGAAGGTCAGGGACAGTTATAAAGAGGAACTGATCCTTGAGATGAGCATTGACCAATGACTGGTTGTCCACAGGTGGACAAGGGAGAAGGCCCTTACGAAGAGAAGGAAAACTCGGAGGCAGGAAGAGTATGATGGTTCAGTACTCTGGATCTCACGGGGTGTGGACTTGGTGGGAAGTAACCGATCATGGAAGGTAGCAAAAAAGACCCCATTGTTTTATCGTGAGGAAGTGCAGCCTCATTCTATACTCTGAGCCAAAGCATCCTGCAGAAGTTCGGGCCTCTTGGCCAGGAGGAATTTGGGGAAGAGCCCCACCTTCACTTCCCAGTTAGAGGGAACCGATGGGCTTCGAACAGACAGGAGATAGAGGCCGGGTGCTAGACGACCTGAAGCTCACTGCTGGGCCCTGCCTGCTTTGTCCTGTCCTGCTGCCTCTGGGACTGTCAGCCCTGGGGAGGAAAGGAGGCATAGGGAATTGTAGGAAATACACAATTTTAGCTATCCTTTCAGTGGCCAAGGCTTCACTGGGCCTGTCTGCTTGTCCATTGTTTATGCAGGGTAAGGCAGGGGCAAATTTTTAAAGTGGGGTGCAAGGAGGATCCCTTTCCTAAAAAGGAAATCATCAACTCCCCACAAGCCTCTGTGCAACTGGGCCTCTTGCAACGCTGTGCAGGCAGCCCCGAGCGACTCCCATGCCTTGTCCAGTAGTGGTGATTTCATGGCAAATAATTGGCAGCACAGTGCAGCCCTGGGGTGGGGCCTGACAAGGCTGCATGGAGGCCTGTGGCTCCCTATGAAGCAAGGCCACACAGAGGCCCTTAATGAGCTACAAGAGGGCTTCCATGGGCCCAGGCCGCTGGGACAGGGTCACTGCAATAGTCTTGGAACCTTGTGGTCCTTTCATATGCTGGCACTGGGCCCCTTCCCCACTGTGTGTCCATGAGGGGCTCTCCTCTCTTGGATGCCGGGAGAGACAGTCTTCCCACAGTGTCCCTGTACTTCCCCTTACCTTGCCACATGGTTAACTGTGCAAATCTCTGCTCAGTCAGGCAGCCCAGAGCTGAGCCAGAGGCCTCTCGACTCATTGCTGGAGCTGTTGTGGAGCTTGGCACTGTTACTAGTATTCCCCAAAGTCGTAATTACCACCACTCAGCCTGAGTTAGTGATCTGGAGCCGGGAATAGCCCGGCCCGCACTGCCTCCCGCTGCCAGCAGACCGACTACTGGTGGTAGTCCTCGTGGTTCGTAATAATAATAATGATGATAATAGCTCTCATTTATTGGACACTCGCTGTGGACCTAGCTCAGGGCTAGGTGTTTTACATGAACAATAGGGCTTACGTCTGCTCCTCCCCCAATTCTCTCGGCCGACTGCTCCCCACCCTGGGTCTGGTCCATAACCATGGATTTATGTGGCAGCTTTTATTTTAGATCAGGGGAGGAGAGGGGTGTTCTGGGGACAAGGTTAGAGTGAATGATATGCACTGTTTTTCATTTTGGCCCCTTGTGTGGCCTGGCTTTGAGCATTTTGGTTGGGTGGGGTTGCAGGGGGAGGAAGCGGTGAGGTGGAAAGAGAAGGCCAGGAATAAACAGAACTCCTTTTTCATGAGATGCCTGATAGGATTCTGGGCAAGAAATTCTGGACAGAATGGACAGAAATCTAGGAGACTTGGTCAGGCTTCCGGCAAAGCAAAGCTGCTTTGAAGGGCAATCTTCTCCCCGCCTCTGCCTGGACCTCAAAGATTTGGAAACATCTAGGGGCAGACCTGTGAGCACGGACAATGGCCATCTTAAGATGGACAGTGAAAGGGTGAGGCTTCTTGTTGCAGGTAGCATTCTCTAGAAGTAGATGACGACAAGATGTTATATCAACATTTTGAAGAACAAGGAACCTATGAAGAACAAGGAACCTAAGCAGGACTGGGCGGAGGAAGAGGCTCAACCACAGTGCAAGCCCAAGGTCATGGCCAATCTGATCGGGAGCTTTGAAACGAGTTTGCTCGTTGGGATGTCGGTATCTAGCAGAAATAGTCAGTCCACATTCCCCCACCTCACTCAGCCACGAGACACTGCCTGCCAGGGAAGGGCGGCCAAGGGTGAAGCTCCTGAGGTAGACCCCGAAGTAGCTGAGAGCTGAGGTGGCTGCCACCTGCACTCCCGGTAGCTGGGTTTTGGGGGTTGGGAGCGGGGGGAGGTGATATGGTCACTGCTTGTATTTTTGGTCCCAGGGTAGGGCCTGCAGGCCCTGTATTCTATATGATAACACCCTCCCCCTCCTCCTTCCCAGGATTGAGTTTGATACTGTGGAATTTTTGTGGTTTGGTTACCAACACTTCTCTGTGCTTCTGTCGATTTCTAGGCCCTCAATCAATGTTTGCTGAACGGTAAATGAATGGACAGGTCCCAAGGACAGCGTTACCGTGGAGCTCCCAAGCATTTATCTTGAATCTGGAAAATGCAAGAAAAATTGGCCCATCTGTTTCTGTATTATATCAGGATAGCAAAAAGCTACAGAACTTAACTGTAGCCAACTCAATCATGTGTGACAACTCAGTAGCAACGCAGGATGAATTTGTGTAAAACACTCTGTGTGTATGTGTGTGTGCGTGTGTGTGTGTATCTGCAAGAGTCAGATGTGATTGCATATAAAATCACAAGTGTGTAAGAGTGTATGTCCGAGAGTGTGTGTTAGTGAATGTGTGTGCCTGTGTTCATGTGATTGCCTATGTGTGTGTATCTAAGTGAGCAGGAGTGTGTGCGTGTGTATGTGAGTATATGTGAGTCTCATGTGCAAAACCTACAGTGCGTGCTCAGATGAGCAGGTGCACTGCGCATTGCCATCTGGTTGTGTCCATACATTATGTCCCCCTGAAAAATCTCTTTTGCTACCAAACTCATGGTGTCCAAATGTGTCTGAGAACTACTCCATCTCGCTTATTCGGACTAATCTGAGCTAAGCCAGTGTGAATTGATTTGAAAAGAAAAACAAAATTATCAAATATTTAAAAAGATAGCCATCATTACCATACAGAATAGCTTGTAATTAAAACAGCCTTGCCTCCCACTCAATACAGGTATTGCTTTATCTATCAGCATTTCCAATAGAACTTTCTGCAATGATGGAAATGGTCCATGTCTGCACCCCGTTCACAGGACACAATGCTGTCCACATGTTAAACACTTGAAATGTGGCTAGTTTGACTGAGGAAATGAATTTTTAATTTTGTTTACTTTTAACTAACTAATTTAAATGTAAATGTAAATAGCCACATGTGGCTAGTGGCTGTGGTATGGGACAGTGCAGACCTAGACTGTGAGTTCCATGCCTCTTTCCCCACTGCATCCCCAGAGCTTAGCCAAGGGCCTGACACTGGGAGGCTGTTGAGTAAATATCAGTTGACTGAAGGGCCTACAGCCAGGGCAAGTCTTTGGGGATTTGCATTAGTGAATAGAATAATGGAGATTTGATATAGTAAATGGAAAAATAAATATTATTTGTAGATAAATGAGTGCTTCTGAAGTGTTGAATAAATATCTTCCCTAATGAGTTACACAGTGTCTTTATAGTGGAGTTTATCCTAAGAGTTTTTAAGATTTTGTCATTTTTTCCCTTCCTTCCATCCTTCTCGCTCTCTCTCCTCTCCCTCTCTCTCCCCCTCCCTCCCTCTCTCTCTTTTTCTTTCTCTTTTCTTTTTGCTTGCTTGCCTCCTTCCTTCCTTCCTTCCTTCCTTCCTTCCTTCCTTCCTTCCTTT
>NW_006443568.1:621162-625446 GCF_000325575.1 Pteropus alecto
CTACCACCATTGTGTGCCCTTGTGAGTCTGGTATCTCAAAAGCTGGGCTATTCTAAAGACCCTCTATCTCAAGATACACATCTTTTGGAAAATGCAGAACCTCTGAATTAGAATAGGATTCAGCAGCCACTCCATCTATACCTAGCAGCCCATCATTGTCAAGCTCAACTCACCAGCGGGTCACAGTGGGCTGCAGGAGGGTCCAATTTCCTATTGAGTTGGTAGCCTTCTCCCTCTGCTGGCTGAGAGGAAGCACGAAGTCCTCTGAACTCCTCCACCTCTTTCGCATCGGTCGCTCTTTCTCTGCAGATCCACTGATGCACCTTTGCACAGTTGGTGTCATTCAGCCTAAGTGCATGACCCACTTGAATCACCTCCTGCCAGTGCTCTGTGCCTTAGTTACTTCACCTATAAAATGGGGATGATATTAGGACCCGTAATACCCACCTCACAGGGTTGTGGGGACAAGCAAACGAATTAATGCTTGTGAAGTACTTAGAAGAGTCTCTAACATACAATCAGCTTTAAGTAGATGTTAATTACCAATATTAGCATTCTTATTTTTAATCATTATTTCATACTTTTGGAATCTGATGATTGATCAGTCAGTTGAGATGAATTGTTTATTTAAAGATTTTATCCACAACTATCTTTTACTTTTTTGTACTTTAAGTAAGAAATCATGGAGTTCATGGCACTATATAAATATCGCTAAACCACCATACCTACAATTAAGTCTCTGAACCAATAGTTTTTATATTTTTTAAAATATGGGCTCATTTATTTAATAAAAGCTCAAAGTGTAAAACAGATATAAATGAGCTTCTTAAGTGAAGAAAAAGTGGGACTTCAAGACCCTCCCTGCCCAAGTCACACTTCCATGGGTTTCTTAGAAGCCCTGGGCTCCAGGGGAATCCTTTAAAACCAAGACATTTAGGCATGAGAAAATGTCATTCACATCTTCAATCCTTCCTCATAGTGGCCTCAGATGACACGTGCCATTTCATTACTTAGTTACTTTAAACGTCCTAATTGAAGACATCAGTTGACTCCATTTTTATGTTTCTCCCAATCTGGAGCCTTCGTCCACCGTCTTTGGTTGATTTGCACCCCAAACTCTCCTTAATCTCTTAAGGAAGATTGATGCTTAACATCTGATGCCCAAAGTTATTCTTGCAGGGAGGTTTATAGGGTTTCAATAGTTCATATCCCCTCTCCCCAATATCCTGAGTTTTCAAACACCAAGGACAATGCCGAGGTTTTCTATCCTTTCTGTACCGCGATACAAGGACAGGCTCAAAGTAGGCACTCAATATGTATTTGCTAAATGAAGGATTTTCTTAGGAAAGAGCAAGTGCCTTGGAGTTGGAAGACCTGTGCCTAAGTCTTGGTTTAACTATGTGGCTCCAGGCAAATCTACCTCTCTGAGCCTCAGTTTATTCATCTGTAGAGTAAGAATGTATATCTTACATAGGACTGATATGAGGAGCAAATGGGGGGAGATAGGAAGTTCTTTGTAAACTGTAAAGGGTTGTGCATGAGAAAATTGTTCCTATGTCTCCAGTGGGCTACTTTGGCCTAGTGAGCCTTCTGGGTTTCCTTCTGGGGCTGAACAACAGGGATGGATTCATTTGCAGAAAACGTTTGCTAATTATTGTCTGGTTTGAATAATTATCCAGGGATCCTGGAAACAGTCCTTCCCACAGATCAAACTGTCACATCTGCAGACGACCTTTAAGTAATCTGAGTGGGGGTAATTACAAAGGGCTGGTTTTCTCTAAATATAGCTGTTCCCCAGCTAAAGGTCAACCTGAGGGAGCACAGTTTGATAATTGCAAGCGGTTTGATAATGAATTGGGACAAATATTCCCAGGGGTGCAGTCAGAGGTTTCCTCTTACAAAGACCAGGGTGTGGATGCCCTGATGGGAGGACCCGGCTTTCTGACCCCTGCTGGAGAACCTCAAGGATCC
Organism: Pteropus alecto; assembly: GCF_000325575.1. Lineage (NCBI taxonomy): Eukaryota > Metazoa > Chordata > Mammalia > Chiroptera > Pteropodidae > Pteropus > Pteropus alecto. The sequence goes on from NW_006443568.1 coordinate 623,134, forward strand.
CATTTTATCAAAGTTCCTGTCATAAAGTGATAGTGTTCATGGGAAGTCAAAACTTTGACAGGGGATAAAATTAGCTCTTCTGCCCCTGGGCTCCCGGAGTCCCCGGATGCTGCTGCTCAGCTGTGGTTTACTCTCTGTTTCCTAGCTGCATCCTGCACCTCCCCAGGGAGAGGTTTTGCTCCTCCATGGCTGAGACAACTGAACTAAAACACCAGAAGGTGTAAGATCAGAGAAGACTTGGGTGTGAGTCTCAGCCCTGCCAGGATTCTTCGGGGGTACTTCGGACAAGTCATTTTCTTCATCGAGCCCAAGTTTCCTCATCTAGAAAATGGGGCTTGTGAATGACTGTCTTACCTTCCAGGTTAGGTCATAAGGAGACCCAATAAAGAAATATGTGAGAAAGTGCTTTGCAAGCTCGAAGTCCTCTGGAGATGCTATAGGAGGTCAAGATAATCTCATTCTGTCTTATCTCCTTAGCTTTGTTTTAAGCTCCTCTAGGGTGGGTGTTGTAGTTCTCTTGCAACTCTCCCCTCTCCTCAACTTTTCTCTCTCTACCTGGTGCTTAAATTCAGTAAAAGTCTGAGGGATTACATTGAAATAAAAGAGGGAGAAGAAGAGAATTAAGTTGAAGGAAGTTGACCTACCTGCAGAATGTGAGGCTTGGTGGCTAGACTCTGAGAGTCAAAAACCTCGCCTCATGTTCCTTTTATTTTCACTAGACTCATGCTCTGCTCCCACACCTCTTCCTCCATCCCCAGGCTCCCTCTTAAGTCTGTGGCTTAGGTCCTATGCCTGGAGTTTCCCACTCTTACCACTTACAGCAGTGGTCCCCAACCCCGAGGGCCGCAGGCCAATACCGGTCTGTGGCCCATTAGGAGGTGAGCAGTGGGAGAGCGAACGAAGCCTCACCTGTATTTGCAGCCGGTCCCCAGCGCTGGCATCACCACCTCAGCTCCACCTCAGATCATCAGGCATTAGATTCTCATAGGAGCACTGGTTCCTGGTGCCAAGAAGGGTGGGGGCCATTGACTTACAGTACCTGGAAAAGTCCTTTCTCTTCCTTTTGGTTCAGCACTGATAATGTTTAATAGAGTTGAGCTGTAATATCCCCTTTGTCAGTAGGTGTCACTATTGACCACACACTGTGTTCATTTATTCAGCACATGTCTATTGAGACTGCTCTGTGCTAGGCCCTCTTCTAGGCATTAAAGGTACAACAGTGAATAAAACAGACAACACCCCTGCCCTCGTGAGCATGGGCAGTAGCTAAATAAACACAGATATCTAGTATAATGTCAGATAATGACGAACGGTATGGAGAAAAGGCAGGCTAAAGGAGTTGAGATTAAATGGAGAGTGAGGTGGTGAAGGAAAGCCTCTGAGAAGGTCATCTAAAAATGTTTTAAGGCCACAGATGGCATGTCTCCCCATTCCTGTGTATAAGGTATATTACCTTTAACATTTTTTATTACTAAATTGAATTTTGACTTTGAACAATTATTTCATAGAGCTTAAGGGGTAGAAATTGACCTCAGTCTTCCTTAGGGACCCTTACTCATGGGGAAGAGTTGCAATTCTGGGCTCCGAGGCAGAGCCAAAGTGTTGGGAGGGAGAGCGAGGGAATAAGCCTCTTGCCCCTGGCTATCGGTCCCCACAGCATACCCTTCTATGGTTTCCTGTATGGCCTAGTGGCTTTCTGTTGCTGCTGGGTCATGCTTGATGTGGGGAATGATTTACGGGTTATTCACAGTTCTACCTGCCTGGGTGACCCTCTCAGAGGGGCTGGTGAGAGTAGCTTCTCTCTTCTCCCTCCTGTCTCCTCCCCGCTCTGGGGGTGAGGGTAGGATTTCCATCTGGTCCTCTGAAGAGGGGATGGAGAGTGAAGCCAGCCCTCTCCCTGCTTCCGGACACTTGTCCAGGCCTGAAAAGTCTCCTTCCTCTGTGGAATACAAACTCCAAAGAGGTTTTCAGGCTATTTCTGACTTTGGCTCTACTTCACCTCTCCCCTGAAGCAATAAGAACAGTGCTGGTGACTTACTTGGCGGTGGGAGCGAGCTGGGAAAATACAGGGGAACGAAAGCAGAGATTGGATAAATTTGTGTCTCAAAATATTATCTCAGCCACACGTGTTACAGAAATTCCAGCCTTACTTCTCTCTAAGTTCAACGTTTTGTGTCTGGCGTACTTAAAACAAGGGTCACCAGACAGCTGTGTGTGTTGTGCCACACGCTCGTTTAAATCCATACCCGCTTCCCCTAAGTTAAGTATGGTTTCTTCTAGTTAAAGTGTGGGAAAAATGAAGTATTATTAATA
>NW_006443568.1:625466-669181 GCF_000325575.1 Pteropus alecto
CCGCCGCCCGTCCCCCAAATGAACAGTGATGCTGCCAGGCAAAAGGCAACAAAAGTATTTAATTAGCTTTTAGATGACTTGGAAACTCTTGTCTAAAAATATGGACAAGCAGGAGTGTGAAGGAGTGTGTAGGAGGGCTGTCCCCACAGTTCTGCACAGTCAGGACGACTGGGGCCACTTGTGGGAAATGTGCCAAAATATCCCTGCTTAGAGGCTCTTTTAAAATGAGCCCCCCACACCCCCCGAGGTTTACAGGAAACTTCTCAGCAGATGTGGGCAATTTTCCCCAAGCCCTTGAAATGGAGGACAAAGGAAGCGGAATGACAGGGCATCAGAATGTGGAGAAAGGGTTTGCCAGGCAGGCCGGACCAATTAGCTGCCTTCCGCCCCTCAGCTCTCTGCGGTGGTCTCCGGGAGTTCGGTGGGGAGGTGAGGGGAACCAGTGGGCCCTGGCATGCTTGACACCCAATTAGAGCTCATTCACCAGCTGACCAGCCGGCCTGCTCCCTTTCAGCTGCTCAGTGGCCGTCTCAGTCAGCAGCTCTAAGAACAGAGGGTGCTAATTTGATGCTGAAACCCAGACGCCTCTCCATCAGCCTGGCCCGGCCTAGTATAGGCCCTGGCTCTTTTGGCCAAGCTTCTGTCCCTGGTTCTGTCACCAACTTGCCTTCCCTGAGAAAATGTCATTCCTCTCAAATAGAAACAGATGGGCTGGCCCAGCAACTCCTTCCAGGATTCTTGGAGGGCCAAGTCAGGACAGAAGCAAGGTCAGTAGGGGATAACGTCCGAGGGTTGAGGGGCTAGGAGGCCTTGGTGTCATCAGGCTCCCTGGGGTGCTGGTAAAGCACTGACATGGGAGACAGGGACCCCTGCCTCTAATTCTCTGTGGTGACTTTCCTTTCTTGGGTCTCAGTTTCCCCATCTGCACACAAGGGGGTCTGACGAGAGGCCCTATTGGTACCCTTCCCAGCCTGGTGTGGAAAGTTTCTGCACCAAGATTCTGGGGTGTTTGTCAGACCTTTGCAGTGAAGTGGGCTAGGAGCATTTTGGGACCCTGAGCCATATGAGGCCTTTTTGAGCGCAGTGAGGCTCTGGCTCTGGAGGATGAGGGACCGAGCCTGCCTCCTAGAAGATTGGACAAGTCAGGATACTTGGAGAACAGATACTTGTTCTGTGAATCCAGATGCTCAAGCTGTTTCAATGATTCCAAAGATGTCACGGGGACACAGTGGGGTCATGTGTGCTCTCCAGAAGGAACCACAGCCCCACACTCCGTTTCCATGACAGCTCCAGATGTGTGCCCACATTAACAACCTCAGCGTCCAGCCTCACTGCCCATCTCAGGTGTGCCAGGTTATCCTGCTGCAGACATAAGGAATGGGGTGCCCCAATGAGAAATCAAATGATGCCGTATTTGTTGCTCTGATTCTTTACTCCCTCCCTGGGTTAGAATTACACATCCACACCCTTTAGCATGTGACTTTGCAGTTCCTGCAACCACAGCAGGTGGCATATGTTTCTCTGCCTCACTAGTGAGGAACTGGGTCAGATGACTGATCTGGCCTTTGAAACATGGATGGGTAAGTAGTGCCCTGTGCCAGTTTGGAGCTGCGATCCATCCCTGTTTCTCCTCGACCTTCTTGTGCCTCTGTGATCTGCCATGGAAAGAACATGCTCCAGGCAGCCATGGCCCTTGCATCCTGGGCTACAGAATGAGATGTGCAGAGGAGGCCTGAACCCAGCCCGAAGCCTGGGTCCAGCCTGATCCACACAAACTCTCTCTACATCAGCCAAGGTCTACCTATAGACCCATGAATTGGAAAATAAATGTGTGTTGTGGTAAACCACTGAGATTTTGAGGTCCTTATATGACAAAGAACCGACTAACAATGCCGAGGGTGAGAAACTGCCAGGAAAGAGGCTGCTGGGCACCTTGCCGGTATCCAGGAGCTGGGTGCAATGGAGAAACCATCACACTGTCAAGGCCAGGGGCAGAAGAATGCCACATCTCATGCTGGCTAATCACAGTAGGGTTGCCAGATAACATACGAAACATTCATGGGCTACCTTCTGGCACCACCCAAGCCCCAGAGGGACCCCACACCCTAAGTGGGGTTAGGGAGAAGCTCCTGGACCATGTTTTCCAAACTTCCCCAAGGCAAGGCCCGAAAGGAGTGGCCACCACTGTTCTCCAGATAATATGCTAGGACCTAACCTGGCAAGAGGGGAAGGGGGCAGAAACAAAAACCCTCAGGACTGCCTAGGGCATCTGGGATGATCCTGGGAAAGTTAAGATCCACGTCGGTTTGGAAGTCTGGGCAGCAACTCTACTCACTGCTGAGATTCAGGAATGACTCTGAAACAGAGAAAGTGATTCCTAATCAGTTTAACGGAGAGACAGATGACTCTTACCCGGAGTCTCCGGCACTGACAGAATTGCTATAATTGCAGGCGCTTGGCAGGGAAATCAGGCGTCTGCCTCTGGTCCCTTAGGTTGCACACTCTGGGGACCCCCCAGTTCAGCGACCCTCCCACTAGACCTGGTTCCCTGAGCTGAGCTGACCCCCTGCGGATGTTGACCGCAGCCTGTGTGCATATGGCTTGAATTTTGGCTAGGGGCTTTCTAATTGCAGCCTCATTTGTCATTTAAAATACGCACAGAAATTAGGATGCACGCAGAATTTTGATTCTAGCCTTTCTTTGTGCTTGGAGAAACAAGGCTTCTGTCTTCTCCCAGAGAAGCCTGTAGAATATGCTACACAAGGGAGCCTCTGTGACTTTCCAGGAGTTACAGCTACTCAGGGAGGGACAACAACTGGGCCTAAATGTCAGCAGTCTGGATTCCTGCCTTGGCTCAGCCACCAAAGTCTGTGTGACTTTCAGCAAGTTTGGTCATTGCGTTGAGTGTCAGTTTTATTCTCTAGAACATGGGGACAATAAAAACGAGCCTCAGAGGGCTGTTGTAAAGACCAAATGAGATAATGCAAGTAAATGCTTATCACCACGTCTGGCCTAATGCCATGGTAATATGATATGTGGTACCTACACGGTACCTTTTGTTACTATTATTTTTAATACTAGCAAAGTGCTTAGCATGTGATAAGTGCTCCATCGATTGTAGAACCACTGTTGTGGTGGTGGTTATTGTCGAAACAGATCCAATCATGTGTATCCCAAGTCTGAAATCCTTTGTTAATCTTCACGCCCTCAGAAGTGATTTTCACGTTGTACTGCTTGGTGCCCCGGGACTTCTGAGGCTGAGTACATGTCTGTTTAACGTTCAGGAAACTGTGGCTCGGAGTGGTTCCTAACTGTCCAAGGTCACGGAGTGCAACCTGATTTCCTCCACATTTCTTCCCAGTGGACCTCCTGGTCCAAGCACACCGGACTTCTCTCTTTTCCTAGAACATCTTTGGCACCTTCATATTTACGCTGCTTTGTATGAGTCATTCCTTCAGGCTGGACATCTCTTTCTACTTCTCTACTTGTCCAAAATATATCGTAGTCTAGGAAACGCCCTGAGCCCCTCAGACAGCATTGCTTTGGTGTCTGTCCAAGCCGGAGCCCAGGTCATGAAGGTCTGTCTTTGCACTGGGCTGTGATCACCCGGCCCCCTCCGCCCAACTCCTTTCTCTTATCCCAACCTCATCATTGACTAAACACAGTTTGAGTGGTTAATGAGCCAAACTGACTCTGATTCTAGGCTAATTATAAATAAGCCAGAAGGGTTTAGAGCAAACCACCTCATCCTCGCCTCACCCATGCTCTGCGCTCTTACGAATGAGGGAAGAGCCGGCAGGATAGCAGCGTCCTTCGAGAACCCAAACCCAGGCCTGGCATCCTGGCCATATCTGCACGTATTAGCTTTGCATTAAGCACCACGGTATGGTTGCCAGATAAATACAAGATGCCCAGTTAAATTCGAATCTCAGATAAACAATTTCTCTTTAGTATAAAAATATTCCATAAAATATTTGGGACTTATTTATACTGAAATTATGTTTTTGATCTGAAATTCAAATTTAACTTGGTGTCGTGTATTTTTACTTGCTAAATCTGCCAACCCTACAGCACAGGCACATCTACATGCGCTGTCCTGGGACAAGCATCGCAGGTGTCTGCTGACATGGTCTCTGAGGCAGTTTCCCAGGGCGTGTCTATGTATGCTAGCTCTAGGCATGTATCCATGCAGGTTAGCTAATTTTCTAATACTATATTTCACAGAGTCTAAGATGCTCGCTTCTTCCCATTTTGGCATCTCTATAATCAGGACCTATATTATCATCTTATAACTGCTGCACTTTAGGCAGTGATGGTGATGTAGCCACCACTCACTTGACATGTGCGGTCTGCCTGGTTCTGCTGGGAGGCCTGACTGGACACCAAGAGCCAGCCCCTCAATGGGTCACTCAACAAAGTATTCCACAACCATTTGAGGAAGGAGATATATCTTATTTATTGTCTGAAAACCTTCTGTTGACACCTGGGAAGATCAAGAAAGAGCCAGCGTGGGTATCAAATGCAACATGGGTATCAACAGCTTGGAAGAAAATCTGGGAGATGCTAGTGGAGTGCTCTGTGAAGAAGTTCAACATCATCTACACTCTTGACGTCTCAGAGGATGAGACCATGTGGGAAAACATGGACACTGAGGACTCTGAGTTGAAGCATGGTCCAGAAGACCTGGCCCCTGAATAGGAAGGTTAGGAATATTGTAAGCAATTCGTTGCACTTATAATATTCTTTACACTTATTATATTCCTATATATAATAACAATTAAATAAATATTAAAGAACACTTCAAATAAGTATAAAATAAAAATCTAAGTGATGAGAAAGCATTGAGCTTCAACACGTTTTCTTTTCTTAGTAGTACATAAAACAATGATTTTCTTTATAATCAGTGATACCTTAGATTGGCTGAAATATGGGTAGTTGAAGTTGGTTAAACCAGCAGTCAGTCAACCTAGACTAATTAACCTAAATTTAAAGGAATCCAAGAGATCATGAGCCTTTCCCTGGCGAGATGCCCCCTGCAACGATGGGTTTTGATAGATGGTCATATTTCAAGAAAACCACATTCTTTGTATGAGGACTGCACAGTGTCGGGGAGCTAGTGGCGTTTTAGGAAGGCCAGTTCTTCCTTATGTGGGAGTGTTCCACGTATTACAGGATATTTAGCGTCATTGGCTTTTACCACGTTCTGTAAGTGCCTTCCAGTCATTGTGACAACGAACAAAATCCCCAAAGTCCCCATACGTTCCAGGCGCCCCCTTGGGGGCAGTACCGCTCCTGGCTGAGTCCACTGGGCTACAGGATGCAAACGGTTTGACACAGGTCTGCCGCCTGTTGGCGCATAGCTCTATCCTTCCCCCTCCGTAGCTGAATCCTCATCTTCCAAGAAGTCACAGCACTGCCAGGATTATTCAAGTCCAAGGCGCGTGCCCAGCCTTGGGTTGGAGGGGTTGGGGGCACAGCCCCGGGCATTTCTGCCTCTCCTGTCAGGCCCCGGTCAACCTTCCTCTGCCCAGTGTCCTCCCTTCCAGGAACATTTTCTCTGCATTCCTCCAGGCAGCCTCGGAGAGAACGGCACGTCGCCTCCTTTTCATTTACATGGGGATTACTGAAGACCAGAAAAGTGCTTTAAAATGATATAATGTCTCTGCACCTCATCAAACCCTTCCCCTTCCACCAATTTCTGCCTGATTTACAGTTAATATTGCACACTCCCATCACCCTGCCGGAGAAGCGGTGATTATTTCTCCATTGCCATAAAGAATGTAAAGGAGATGGGAAAAATCAGGTGAATTCAGAGAAAGTTTAGTGTAAAAAAAAAAAGTGCTGGGGGAGGGGGTGTCAGGGAAGGCAGTATAATAAAGGGAGCAAAAGTATTCCTGGAACCAATTTCAGAGTCAAGTGATTCCTCCACTGGGCCTTGCATTAAAGCCTGCGGCCATGGGGTTGCTGGAGCACCTGACAAATGCATGGGGCTGGAGTTGGGGTGGCCCTGTTCTGAAGCCTTCCTGGGGGTCTAGATAAAGGACTCCACCAAAGAATTGGCCACCCTTCAGAGGGAGAGGGCGCCATCTGTCTTTCCCCCCTTTCTCTGACAAGAAGATCTGGTGAGTATTTAGGCTACTGAGTCTTTGAGATGCAGAAGGTGACTCTGAATTCAGAGGGATTTGTTTATTCTGTTTGATTTAGTTGAACACTGTCAGCCCTAATGTGGGGTCTGGGCTCAAATCCTGGCCCTGACAAGTACTGACTGTGAAACCTTGGGCAGTCATTCACAACCCTGGGCCTCAGTCTTCTCATCTATAAAATGGGATAAACTGGTATACAATAAGAGCTAATATTATTATATTATACAACCATTTTATTATTTGCTCATGATTCTGCAATGTGAGTAGAGCCTGGTGTAGAGGGCTCGTCTCTGCTCCACGTGGCTTCAGCTGAGGGCTGGCTGGTGCAGCTTGGTTTGGGTCATATTGTCTGGGGCCTTGTATCTCATTGTGGTCTGAGTTTCTCTCTTCTCCATGTGGCCTCTCCAGGTGGTTAACTCAGCCTCCTCACAGCAGCAAGATGGCCTCAGTATACTCAGACTTCCTACTTAGTGCCTGGTTAGCCCCAGGGCACAGAAAACTGAAAGCTGCCAGGATTCAAAATTGGCACAGTGTCCCTTCTGCCACATTATAATGGTCAAAACAGGTCACAGGGCCATTCTAGAGTCAAGAGGAAGTGGTACACAGGGGCATGAAAACCGAGTGGTTCATTGTGGTCCACTGAAGGAACAGCTCATCATACCTAGGTCTACAGTACCATTATTTTTTCCTCCTTCTATAATAGCTTGGCTTTGAATCTGTACTTCTATGCTTACCATTTATTGCACACGGATCTTTATTGTAAATGACCTCAGATCAAATCTTTTTCTCTCTCTCTCTTTTTTTTTAATTAGGCAAGAGAGCAATAAGGACGTACGGGTGTTCCGTGGTCATGCCTGTCTACTTGCCTTTCTGGCTTTCTGGGTCTTGGGCACCCCTTCCTGCTTCTGTAGCTGGTCACTAGATCCATGTGCATCTGTTTCTGTCTGTAGGGTTGTTTTTATCTGTTCCTATCTCTTCAACTCTTATCTTTGTCTAAGATTGCTTCTGTGACTCTCTGTTTCTCTATCTAGCTCCTCATCTCTCTGTTCTGTGCCCATTTTTCTCTTTGTTTCTGCTGATCTTTCTCTCTGTCTCTCTGTCTCTGTCTCTCCCCTCCCCCTTTAAATCTCCTGCTTCTTCTCTCAATCTCCCACCATCACCATTTTAGCCAGAAACATGGCCTTCTCTCTGGTATTGTCAGAAAACTTCACCTTCAGTCTTTGGCAGATAATCAGAGATTTCCTGAGTAGGAAAGGCCAGACTGCCTCAGAGGCCTTGCCATATGCAGAGACTGTGCCTAGGGATTCCTTGCTTTCCTCTCTTAGCATCTGGCCTCTGGAGCCTCAGAACTGCCTGGACCCAAAAGCCTTGCTAAACTGGGGTGGGAGTGGGGTGTGGGGGTGTCGGGGGTGTCAATGTCTTCAGAGGTCTCTCTTGGGAAGAAGAGGAATGAAGAGGAGGCGGTGGTGGGGACAGGGAGGAATGTGATGAGGGAGGTGAGACACACCTGACACACTGTAGGTGCTCAAAACTAATTGCTGCCATAATGACTAATGATATGAATGGGTAGCAGGCCTGAATCTTGTTCCATTATGTCAACTGAACACGAAGTTTTACATTTCTTGTTTTTAAAAAATCAGATTAATCTCTAATGTGAGCCTCTCTCCTGGGAGTGTGCCTGAGAGGATCCTGGGAGTAAGACATCATCTATGAAAGAAGCCCATCTTCTCTTCAGTTTAATTTCCTGCTCTGGAGGAGACAGTTCTAGTGGAAGGACTGTGAAACTTGGGTCAGGATGATCTGAGTTTGGATCCAGGTTCTGCACTTGCCCCATCATATGACCTTGGGTAATTCATCCACTTGAATCTCGATGCCCTCATCTATAAGATGGGACTAGTGATTTCTTCCTCCAAGGGTAGTTGCAGGGTTCACTGGGGACGATGAAAGGCTCCCAGGGCAGTGCCTATCACAGGAAAGAGGTTAGGAAATGGCTGCCCTTTGGCCTCCTAAAGCATCAACCAGATCACATCACCTTACAAAAGTAGAGAGAACCTCTAATTATAATGGCCATCAGCTCATGGCCACCCTCATTGGACCTGTGACCTCCCTTGCCCCACCCTTCAGATCATCTTCAGGCAAATCCCAGAATCGATACAGTTATTTTCTCTTTTCCTATATATGTTTGAAATTTTACATAACAAAAAGTAACAAGGTGGGGGTGGGAGGAGGTGATCTGAGCAGTGCTCCCGGTATGGTACTCATCCTGGGGGGGTGGCAGGACTTCCCACAGAGCAACAACATCAGCATCGGTAGAGAGAGTTAAAGATTACATCCTTCCAGAAGCAGCATAAACACAATTAAAGGCAAACAAACTAAAAATGAAGATTTTCAACGAGGATTACTACTAGAGTTAATATCCCCATTATATATGGAGAGCTCTGACAATACATCAAGATAACACTAACACTTCAATTACGAAATGGGGAAATAAACAATTCACAGAAGATGAAATACAAATAGTCAATAAACATGTAAAAAGATGTTCCACTTTACCAGTAATCACAGAAATATAAATTAAGACAAAATAGCACTTTTATCTACCAAATCAGCAAAGATTTAAGAAATGGTAATGCCCAGTGCCAGCAAGGCTGAAGCAACACAGCACTCTTGTCGGTAATTCTATTGTCAGTAATTTAAATTGGCATCTCTCTTCTCAAAAACAAGTTGGGACTATGTATTAAAAACCTTAAAAATAAAAAACCCCACATGCTTCAGGGCTAGGATTCCACCTCTAGGAAATACTCAGAAATTCAGGCAAAAATTTATACACCATGACATTCATTATTTATAATTGAAAAGTTTTACTTAAAAAAGAGACAATCTAAATATTCCATAGTAAGAGAGTGGTTAAATAAACTAAACATCTATGTGATATAACATTCTATAGCCATTAATAATTATATTTTCCAAGAACTTTTAAGGACATGGAAAAATACTGTTAAATAATGTTAAAAGAGAAAAACAGGATGTTGATTTATGTCATTATGCTGTATAATCCCAATTAGGTAAATAAATAAATATACAAGTAGAAGGGTGATCAGTGAGGTAGAACAAAAGCATTGTTGAGAATATCTGCAGTTTTTAAAAGTTGCTAGCTGATTTAACTTTCTACCAGTCTCCGGTATTAAAGACAGAAGTCACCTTGGAAAAACGGTTCTTTGTTTTGGAGGTTTTTTAGTTCTACAAATATAGAACAAATATCCATTCAATGTTCTTAAAGGTAATACTGAGTGTTGGTGAAATACCCAAAGGCAAATGACAAAACCGAGGAGTAAATATTCTATTATTATTATTATGACTGTTATTATTATTATTATTATTATTATTAATTTTTGGAATAAAGTACCATTTTGTCGTAGAGCGGGTACATCTTTGAGAGAGATCTTTTTGATATTAAAGAAGTTTTCCTTTTTTAAAGGGAAAGAACAGTAGGGAGGAGTGCTTGATAGATGGGTCTAATGAATTCATTCAATAAGGAATGACGAAACACCAGGCTCTGTTCTAGGCCTCGACATACTGTCAATCAAGACCGAGTGCCAGCATTCCTGGGGCTTACTCTAGTGATGGAGACAGACAGCAAACCAATGTAAGTATAAGGTATGAGGATGTGATGAATGCTATGGAAAAGAAAGAGGGTAAAAGGCTATAGAATTATGAGGTGCACGTTATTTTATATGAGGACTGGGATCAGGGAAGATCGTTCTTGTAGGTAACTTTTGAACAGAGATCTGCAGCGGGAGCATTGCAGGCAGTGAGGACAGCAAGGACGAAGCCCTAGAGATGAGAATATGCTTGGACAATGTGAAGAAGAGCAGGAGGCTGTCGTGGCCAGGATAGAAGAGCAAGTGGTGGCAGAGGTGGGGGAGGGAAAAGAAGGTAGGATCATATAGGCATGATAAGCACTTTGGATTGTATTTAAAGCAACCTAAATATAGTTTATATGCAATAAAATGCACCCATTTTGAAAAGAAGGTAGGATCATATAGGCATGCTAAGCACTTTGGATTGTATTTAAAGCAACCTTACTGAAATATAGTTTATATGCAATAAAATGCACCCATTTTAAGTGTCATTTGATGAGTTCTGACAATTGTCTATACCCGTGTTACTACCACCTCAATAAAGATATAGAACATCTCCATCACTCGTGTTCCTCTTGGCTGTTAATCACTCTCCACCCCAGCCTTGGGCAGCTACTAATCTGCTTTCTGTCTCTGTCATCACGCAGTATGCACTCATGTGTCTGACTTCTTTTACTCAGCGTATTGGTTTTGCGATTCATCCACATTGTGTGTATTGGTGTTTTGTTCCTTTTTTACAGAGCAGTTTTCCCTTGTAGTATACACCCAAGGCAATTATCCACCCACCTGTTGTTGATGACATATAGAGTTTTCTAGTTTGAGACTCTTATAGATAAAGCTACTATGAACATTCTTGTATACTTCTTGTGGACATAGGTTCTCATTTCTCTTGGGTAAAAACCTAGGAGTGGAATTGTGGGTCATAGGATAAGTGTACGTTTAAATTTATTTAGAAATCGCCAGTTTTCCAAAGTGGTTGTGCATTTTACAATTTCACTAGCAGTATGTGAGAATGCCAAGTTGCTCCACATCCTTGCCAACACCTGGTGTGGTGAGTCTTTTTAATCACACCATTTTAGTGGGTGTGTAGTGACATTTCATACTAACAGCATGATCTCAGGGAGCTCAGGCAACTTGAGCTCCCTGAACTTTGGTTTCTGTGTCTGTAAAATTGGAATAATAATAGTTAAGAGTACTAATCTCACAGTGATACTGCGAGGATTAACGGTGATGATGCAGGGAAGGCTTAGCTCCACATCGAGCACATGGCCAGTGCGCAGTAGAGGCGAGCTAGTTATGTTTTCCTTTGGCAGAAGGGATGCTCTCTGTGCCTCCAATCACAGGCTGCCTCTCTTTTGCCATCGACCTACTACCATGTTGCTGGGGCACACTGATCCCTCTTGGTGAGAGTTCTCTCTCTCGCATCCCTTTATCCTTGTCCCCTGACCTGTAAGCACTGAAAGAAGACATCTCCAAATCGCCGAACACCCTAATAAAGTCTGTGCTGGGTCTCACCTTCTATCCCAAGTACCTACCTCTTCAAGGCATTTTCCCAATGAACATGGTTTCTACCTGAGAAAAATTTGGGGGATGACCACTAAGATATCTCCTCAAGCTCTGCCAGGGTTAATTCTTATGGGATTGAGGGCTCCCCCAGGGATGGGTGGGGCGGCCAGCAGCTAAAACCGTTATCTGGACAGGCTTCGAAGGCAAACGACCTCTGTACGCCCCGCTGGCTGCCTCCACCCAGGAGCCGTGACGATCCCACCTCCCAGCCTTCTGCTCCTGCTTCCTCAAGGAGATCTTGAATATTTATCATATATTAGGTGAAAAAAGAAGTGGAACAGGAGGAAATTGTGTTACTGCATATAAAATTTGCCTGAAAAGTTTCCACTTTCCTCTAGTTGGAAAATAGTTTTGATTTGAAATATGAAGCTTCTCTCCAACTTATTATCTCAGAGATGAGAATGGAAAATGATGCTCCTTCAGTTTCGGGTGGAGCCGCTGGAGGTGGTGGGCGTTTACGGGCACCAGAAATTGTCTGTAGAAATTGCCCCTTTGTGCATCAAAATTGCAAATTTCTTTTTTCTTCTCTTGCTGCTTCCTCCACCAAAATTTTCCTGTAGCTAACAGGCAGGAGGGAGTGGAGAAAAGAATCTAGTGGGAAGCAGCACAGTCCCCATGTCAATAGAACACCAGGCTCATTCTGTCCTGGACACACACTTGATTATAGCAGCCTTTGCTCCATCTCATTTAATTTCTTAGGCCACAGAACCGAATTCCCTCTACAGTAGGTTCTTTATGCTTTTCTGGGCACTGATCCCTTTACGGCTTGAAAGACAGTTGTGGATCCACGCTCCAGAAAAGCACACATACACACCATCATGCTCATGCACCTTGAGGGGATTTGTGGATTCTCTGAATTTAATCTGTAAGACACCTCTAGGTCAAGAACAGTCTACCACAACAAAATCGTAAAAGGAGCCATTTATCGAGCACTTAGATGCCAGGCACTACACTAAGCATCTCTGAACAAGTTAACATGGGTAGAGGTGCTTAGCACAGTGCCTGGTGCAGAGTCGGTGCCCTTATGATTATAATTCTCATGTAATCTTCACAATGCTCAGTGCCGTTATTATCCTTAAGTTCTAGGTGAGATTCCCGAGGCCCAGAAACTTTAAGTAATTCACCAAAGGTCACCAGCAGTAAACAGGAGGGATATGGTCTTTCTGACTCCAGCCTAAGGTTCTTAATATTCACAATGTAGGTGATTCTCACCTCTCCTTGCACACCTTCGGTGAAGGGCCCCTGCAATCGTTCAAGCGGGATACCCTTCCATGCCTGGGTTGTTCTGACTTTTAGAAAGGCTTTCCTTTACCTGAGGCTCACACTTGCTCCCTGATCTTGGTCCTGTCCTTCGTGGCCACAGCAGTACACAATATAGGTATTGCTGCTGTCCTACAACAACACCGTGAAGATTTGAGTCCGGTCCTGCTTTCTTTCAGCTCAATACCTTGCACTGCATTCCAAAGACTTGTTCAAGGTCACATACCTTGAAAATGGTGGAGGCAGGATTCGAACTGGGTATACCAGTTTTCTGTGGCTGTTGTAACAAATGACCATAAACTAGGTGGTTTAAAACAACAGAAATGTATTCTCTCACAGTTCTGAAAACCAGAACTCTAAGATCAGAGATCAGAGCTGATTTCTCTAGTGACTCCAGGAGAGAAGCCGTTCTCTCCCTTTTCCAGTTTCCAGTGACTGACAACATTCCTTGGCTTGTAGACACCTTACTCCAATCCCTGCCTCTGTCTTCACATGGTCTTCTTCTCTCCATGTGTCCTCATCTTCTTTTAAGGACATTTATTTTTGAATTTAAGTTTCACCCAGATAATCCAGGATGATCTCATGAGCTCATCTCTAGATTCTTAATTATACCTGCAAAGACCTGTTTTCCAACTTAGGTCACATTCACAGGTTCCCAATGAACATGTCTTTTTTTTTTTTTTTTTTTATGTGTGTGTGTGTGTATTGTAGGGACGGGGTAGCATCATTCAAACCACTACATTGGACCTGGCTCTTTCCATTCTTTATGCTTGACTACTATACCCCAATGAAGAAGTCCTACACTGACATACCATGAATATGACTCACAGAAATATTTGATTTCATCTAACAATTTTTAAAGAGCAATTTGAATCAATCACTATTATTTAGAAATTAGTAAAACTTCTGATATGTGATAGTGTAAAACATCACTTTCCCCCTTCTCTTCCTGGAAAGCATTGCAAAAACAATAAGATTAAAAAAAAAGTCTGTAAACTTCATTTTTAGTGAAACTAGAAGGCAGATTTAATCCCCAGACTCTAATTTATGTGAAAGGGCTGCTGAAGCCAACTGAAACCAAGCAGGACCTCAATGAAGGAAGGAGAGACAAAAAACTAAATTGATAAATCTTCGCAATGAATGGGAAGACTCATTGAGGGACCATCCCCAAAGTCTTCTGAATAAAGGTCATTTGGGTGGGCCCTAATCCAATATAACTGGTGTCCTTATAAAAAGGAGAAATTAGGACACAGAGGCAGATACTCATAGAGGGAAGATGATGTGAATACAAACAGGGAAAAGATGGCCACGTGACTGGAATGATGCTTCTACAAGCCAAGGAATGCCAAGAACTGCTGGCAAACACTAGGGGCTAGAAGAGGCAAGGAAGGATTCTCTCCTAGAGCCATCAGAGAAAGCAAAGCCCTGCCAACATCTTGGTTTCAAACTTATTGCCTCCAAAACTGTGAGACAATAAATTTCTGTTGCTGCAGCCCTAGAAAACAAATACAAGTGGTAAGGTCTAGGTGCTGGGATTGCCGTCAGATAAAGTAAAATTCAGGATAAAAGTCACTCAATGAGACAAAGAAGGGAACTTTCTAATTCTAATAATATAATACATGTTTATGTGTATGCTAATAGTATTATACAAATGTTATATTCTTAGTGGCAATGAAAATAAAAGGGTTATAAACTATCTTTGTACCAAATAAAATAGCAGCCACGTGCAACAACAACATTTATGAGAAATACAAGGAGAAAGAGAAACACACTAACAATGGAAGATTTTACTTTTACTCTGTTTGATAGATTAAATGGATAAAAAGTAAATATAAATAAATAAGACCTAAATAATATAATTAACAAGGTATGACATATATATGACAGAGAGAATAACTCTACTACAGTTTTTCCTTTAAGTACTGATGGCATATTTCCAAAAACTGACTATATAAAAGGCTACAAGTTAAACCTCAATAACTTTTTCCCTCAAATAAAAATAGGACATATATTTTTTAAGATCATAATTCAATAAGGTAGAAAATAATATCAGAAAACAAAAAGCTCCTGCTGTGTGGGGTCTTTGAGAATAGACTTCAATGCTCCACCTTAAATTCAATGAACAAGAATGTGAGTAAAGCATCCAACCTGGGAAGTTAGAAAAAGGATAACAAAATAGACGTAAGGAAAGCAGAGAAAAAGGTAATAAAGTAACTTGAAAGAATAATTTAATGAGTTAGAAAATAGAATAATAGTAGAATAAATACAATAAAGTTAAAAGGTTTAAAAGCAAACAGTAAGATAGATAAATTTATAGCTCTAATAAAGAAAAAATTTGGTAGACAAATATACACAGAGATAATAAAGAGGAATTAACACAAAGACAAAATTAATCATGAAAACCATTTGCTCAACTTATAAAAACAAATTTGACAACCAGAATGACTATGAAATTTCCTAAGAAAATGTAGTTTACCAAAATGATTACAGAAGACATAAACATTCTAAATAAACTGATAATCATGGAAAAAATGGAGAAAGTTGTCAAAAAGCTATATCCCAAAAGGCATTAGGCCAATGGATTTAAAGAATTTTATCTGCTTTAAAAACAAATAATTCCAATATTAATTATTCTGTTCTAGTAATTG
Source organism: Pteropus alecto (assembly GCF_000325575.1). Lineage (NCBI taxonomy): Eukaryota > Metazoa > Chordata > Mammalia > Chiroptera > Pteropodidae > Pteropus > Pteropus alecto. The sequence goes on from NW_006443568.1 coordinate 640,725, forward strand.
AAAAGAAGGGGAAAAAAATCCAGATTGTTTAAATGAATTAATAAATACATTGATACCAAATTCCAGTAAGGATTGAACACCAAGGAAATCCCAGACTAATTTCAGTTATGACTATCAATTTTAAAATCCTAACTAAAACATTAGCAAACAGAATTAGCAGCACTTAAAAGTATAATAAGTTATATACAAGTGGAATTTGCTCTAGGAATGCAAGGATGGTTTAACATTAAGAAATCAATTGAAATGATTCATCATACTGAAATGATTCATCTATGAAAAGGAATGATCAATTCTTGATTTAAAAAAAACACTCAATAAAATAGGTGGATATTTTCTTAAGATGAAAAAAACTACCTCACTTCAAAAACCAGCATCATTCATAATGGAAATTGCTATAAGGTTTTATACTAAAGTCAGGAATGAGAGAGAACTTCCCATTTTCAGTACTATTATTTAATATTGTACTGAAGGCAGTGGTCAAATAAATTAGATAAGAGAAAGAAATTAGAAGCATGAAAGTTATAAAAGGGGAAATAAAATTACAATTCTCAGGTGATAATGGTATTATTATATATCTAGAAAACCTAGAAAGATAGACTTTGGAACTACTGCCAGCAATAACAAAATTCCATAAAGTAGCAGTGTACAAGATAAATACACAGAAATAATTAACTTTTATGTATATAAACAACAGTTAGAGGATATAATGAAAGAAATGAGCTTATTTACAATATCAGCAAAATAATAAACTACCAAGGAATAAATTTAACAAGAAATGTCCAAGGCATATATGAAAAAAACAAACAAAAAACCCTTTAACCTTTTCTGAAGGATACTGAAATAATCTTGGACAAATGGGAAATCTGTTTAAATTCTTGAGTGGAAAATTTAAACATTTTTTCCTAAGTTAATATTTAAGCTTAACATGACCCTAATAAAAATGCCAATAGCTATTTTGAGGGGAGAAAGGGGAAATTGGGAACTAGACAAGGTGTTTATAAAATTTATATGGAAAAATAAACAAGATAGTCCTTCTGCAATTTGTTTCTTTTCACTGAAAATTATGTTTTTTTAAAAATTATTCATGTTGATACATATAGTTATACATCATTCATTCTAAACACTGCATAATACTTTTCCATTGTATGAAGACACTATGATTTATTAGTTCTCCTGTTGATGGATATTTGAGTGGTTTCCTAGGTTGTGTAATGTCCTTAATGGTTCAAACCATCTGCATAGCGTGCTTGGGCTCTTGTACCATCTGGAGAATGAAAATCCATATCTACACATGACAGTTACCTGGGATTTTGAATTCTTTCAGGCAACTTAACATTTGTTTCCATCCATGGCTCTAGTGATTTGCCTGATGATTTCTTGGGCTGATGAAAAACATTTTTCTTGACCCTTTATGAGACCTCTGTACCTTCACCCTATACAGTCTGGGGGCCACAGTGATGCTCTGTGACCACTAAAACCCCAGTCCCCAAGTCTCTAGGTCCAAGGCCCCTGCGGACTACCACAGTATCTGTTCCTGTTTCTTCCTTCAGCTTTCAGGTCCCTTGTTTTATCTGACTCCTGGGATTCCAGTTTTTTCTTTTAAGCTTAACTATGTATTTATAACCTTCCTGTTGTATTTTACTTAGCCTTTCTACATGGTTGTGGAAGGTGGGAGGTCCTTTTGTGTCAGCTCTGCTCACTGCATTGCTGGAAGTCGAGGGCCCACAATGGGTCCCCAGTACATCCCATCTTGTCTTGTTGCTCCAGCCAGTGAGTTCTTTTCATGTTATGGCTCTGGCTCCTGGCCTCCTCCTCTGTCAGCCCTGGATGCTTTTATCCGGGTGGCATGAAGCTGTAATCTGTGTAAGTGCTGTGCCCCCAAAAAGTATGTGTGCTAATTTTAAAAACAGACATTAAGAGAAGTCTTTAAATTGTTCTCCAGGTTGACACTAATCCATTAATTAGCATAGACAGTGGACTATTTCCAAACACATGGCATTATATTACCAATCAGTCCATTTGTGTCATGTCCACCCTGGGCATCTAGAACCTCCATGTTGGGAGCTGGGGATTGGAGGGCGTAGGAACAGGGGAGAAAAACCTGAACAAGGCTTATCCAAGGCTGGAGAAATTAACTCCCCTGTGGGCTTGCCCTGCAGGAGTCATAAACCATGGGCCAGAGGGAGAGCAGGTTTGATGTGACCAGCAGAGACTTCTAGGGGCTCTGCTTTAGGGTTTGCTCATGGCCACAATGTTCCCGGACCAGGGTCCTTTCTATCATAAAGAATTTTGAAGAACAACGTTCAGCGTTAGCTATTAAGTGAAGAAGAAACTGTGAAGGCTGGTAAGAGCCCACCAGGCAGAGACTCAAGAATGGTGCTCCGCTTCTAGGACCTGAGGGAAGAGTATGGCTCAGGAGGCCCTTGGGAGCCTGGCACAGATCAAACTCAGAGTGGCACAGCTATTTGCATCTTCTATCTGCTGGTGGGAGGGTTGGGTAGCGCTCCTGGTACCCAGCCATGCAGGTCTCCAGTGCCTACCAATGGGTAAGGCCAGGGCAAAATGTGTAAATGATGGAGGCAGGAAGTGCTGATGTATTGAGACAATGTCACTTGCTCATGAGAACTCAGTGGAGCAGGAGATTCTGTAAAGTACTGGATCATCTTGAGAAAGTGGAGTTGAAATAACACTCAGTGAACAGTGTTCTTTCCTCTTATACTCAGTAGAATACAACTTTCTGACAAGGAATGAACAGAGATCCAGCAAAGATGTCAATCTTTGCCAGGTGATGCAGCCTTGGAGGACTAAAGCCATTCAGGGGGTTTAGGGGGGTGTTTAGGCAGTTTGTCAAAAGTTATCTGGATGTTAGTTCCCTAATTTGCCAGATTTGATGAGGGTGTCTGGCTGCAGTAGGACCTCCTTACTGCAAGGGGGCGACCAAGAGAAGCTCAAGGCACAGAGAGAGCAAAGGCTTACTGGTCCATGAACCTAGGCAGGGAAAGATGGGGAAGCATGTAAGTAGGCATCTGGGACAGAGTGGGACTGAGGAGGCAACACCCCAAATGCCTTTGGGGACTTCAAGACTTCCTTCCTTCTGCACAGTGATGTCACTTTGGAAGGCCCCAGGGCAATGCTATGCCAGGAGGATGCAGAGAAAAAAGATCTATGGTTTTTATGGATTGTGGCTTATTGTACAACAGAAAGGAGAAGACAAATGTTCCTTATGACTCCTAGAACCTTGAAACAGCCTCTCTGCCTAGTCTAGGAAAAGTTGTCCAATCCCCCAGTTTGGCAATTTCCACAGGGCCCCTCCTTTTTTTTTTTTTTCCCCTTGGGCATAATCTAGCACACTGATTTTCAATCATGAGCGAATGTGCCCTCCAGGTGACGTTTGGCAACGTCTGAAGACATTTGGTTGTCATAACTTGTGGGTGTGGGGTTGGTAGTGCTACTGGCATCTGCAGGCAAAGGGCACTGCTAAACATCCTACAAGCACAAGACAGCCCCTCACAACAAAGAATTCCATCCCAAAATGTCAATAATGTTGAGATTGAGAAACCCTGATCTAGACTAATCTTTTCGCTGAGTTTATGTTTTCAAAGACAAGTGCCAAGCTTCGGGCTACTTTTGATTTCAGCCCAGCCAACGCCAACATCCCTGAGGCAAAAAGTCTTGGGTATTTTCTTAGAATTGGTGAGGAAAAATTACACAGAATAAAATACACATAGTTCTCCAATTCTCCTACATCAGGGAAACAAAATGTAAATTAAATTTTCAATCCATTATTCTTCCACCCCTTCAACTTGCCAAGCTTTGCGGTGCCTAAGGACTTCCAACTTGATAATTTTACTTTTCTTCCCACCCTCCCGCCACACTTTCGGCTTCACGCATGAGTGTGGGTTGGAAGTTGAAAGTGTGGGAGTGAATGAGATCATTCACGGAGTATTCTCTCTACAGAGTGGGAAGAGTAGAGGAACAGGGACAGAACCCCAAGGCATGCAGACATTTAATGAGGGGCGCAAGAGAAGAGGAAGAAAATGAAATTCCACAAGTGACCAGGGCAAGAAGCAATGAGAGAGGTGGGAAAATTTAATTCAAACACGTCACACATTTTAAAGCACTATGTGCCAGGTACTGTGCTGATGAACTGGGATCCAAGGAGCTTCAAGGAAATGAGGGATTCATTTGCTTGCTCATTGATTTATTTATTTGTTTGTTTATTCATTCATTCATTCATTCGTTTATTCATCTGTTCATTCAACAGCTATTTATTGAGTTCCAGGCACTGTTCTGGATACTGAGGCCAGTAGTGATCAAAGAAATTCTCCCTGCATGCAGCTAGTGAAGAAGACACACGAGAAAAAAAATGAAGAAATATTGCCAAAGAAATTAATCAGGATGAGGGTTGACAAGAGGCCATTTGATCCCACTCCCATGTGGGACCACAGAGAACAACAGTTCTGGTAGACTGATGGGTACAAAACCTGATTGCAAATGGCCCAGTGCAGTAGCCCAGGGCAGGGACAGCGGAAGGCCTGCCACACAGTAGGCCTCAGCAAATTTTGGACAAAGAAGCCAGTTTCTGGGTCACTGCCTAGAAATAGTCTCAATATCCTTCCCTAGCGATTTATTGAAACTGCTGTCACCGCCTTTGCACTTTTTCTGAAAAGTTTTGTGTAAAGCAGGAAATAAAAAGTGCCGGAGCCCTAGATTCAGAAAGGGGGAAGGAGGTATTTATTATGCCTTTAGTATAAGACAAGGCACAGCACCAGGAAAAGAATAATCAAAGTTGACAGCTCAGAGGAGATGACAGGAAATGGTTTCGAGGAGTCTCCTTTGGTCACGAATGCTAAGAGAATTTGTGCCGAACCAGGGAGTTAACTGTGAGAAATTTTGCCTCAAAAACATGTCTAATTTCATTTTTTAAACTCTTCTAGTAGAGGTGAGGCAGGCTTGTATCTGTGGATTATACCACCCTGGAGGCTTTCATAATAGACAGGAAAATAAATTAGTTATGACAGTCACTTCCTGAAGTCGGCAATATGAGTTCTCACTTGAGATCCGGTGGCCTTAAGAGTTACAATGAAAGAAGTTTAGGAAAGCCTTTTTGTGCGTGTGTTCTAGGGCCCAGAATCAGAGACTGTTACAGAAAGTCTACAGTGATGTGAAGACCTCCCGTATGATGAGAACGAGACTTGTTCCTGTGGGCTTCTTTGAAGAAAAAGGGTGGATATCGAACTCTGAGTAGATTGAAATCCGCACCAAATCTGGAGCCAGGAGGCCCATGTCTGTTCCTGTGTGACTTCAGGCAGACATCTGTCCTTTCTGAGCTTCTGCAACACCAGGGGATTGGACCCACCATCTGTAAGGGTCTGATCTTGCTTTTGCCCATTTGGTACCCATTCTCCATTCGTCTGGTAAAAGCACGTCCTTTTCCCTTGGACGACTCCATCTCCCATTGTGGACAGTGTTGATGAGCTTATCAGTCACATTCTCCTCACTTTCCCTGGCCAAGGGGAGTCGCGTCTACTTCCCACCTTTTCCGAAGCCTGTTTCAACACCTTTCCTTCAACCCTATAAACTATCCTGTTACTTCCATTGAATACCCATTTTGCCTCCATTAGCAAACATTGTTTCTGTTGCTTGCAAACAATGAATCCTAATGTTATATGTCCCTACAAGTCCCCTGCTCAATTCTGAGGTCATTGGTTTGAAATATAAATGCAGGATATGACATTTATTTCTATTAAATGTCCTCTTGTTGGATTCAGCCCCCTGATCCAGCAAGTCACACCTTTTGAAATCCCGATTCTGTCGTCCAACATATTTATTATTTTTCCACTTTATGTCACCCCCAAGTCTCATCCCAAAGTCATCCATGGGTCATATGTGCATTTATAAGCCCAAATTGGCCTTGGCTCTGTGCTGGCCTCTGACTAAGTACTGCAGATGCAGACATTTCCTTGGGGAACAAAGCAATCTAGTTTGGTGGACGATGTGAAAACAGGAAATTACAGCATAGTGTGTAAGTTCTGTTGGAACCTGGTCAGGGTGGGTGTCAGGAAATGCAAGCAGAGGTGACATGGAGCAGGTACTTGCCAGGAGTCCTTTTGGAAGAAAAGACATTATGGGAAGAAAGCACAGCAAATGCAAAGGCAAGGAGACGGAGAAGTTAACTGTCGTGTTCAGGGAACTGCTCCTGGTGTGGCCGTGAGTGTAGTTGATTATGGGGAAGCTCTGTCTGGGAAAGTGAGTGAAGAGAACATCAGTGTCTTGAGTGTTTCCCAAGGGCCAGCTGAATCCAGGGAACTCACGGTTTTCAATGTAAACACGACTTGTGGGATTTCTGCAGGGGCGCTTCTGGCACACAGCACTCATTTAGCGGGGCTACCATCTGAGATGTCCACATCTCAGATGCTCCTCTCTTGGGGGTTTCCCTATGCGCCTCACCAGGGTTAGGAACTTGGCCCCTGGGCTTGTGAGAGCTGGCCAGGAACACTCAGTTCTCACTCAACACCCTCCACGGCCTTGATCCAAGCTTTTCCCAGTCCTGCCACCTTCCCTGTGGTGTACTAGGCCTGTCTCTGTAAGATCCTTGAAATTCTGGGGGCCCAGAATGACTTATGTTCTGAATTTAGCACCTTAGCCCAGCAGCATTCTGTCTTGCAAAACCACCACTCTGCCAGCTTCACATGAAGGGGCCATTTAATATGCAGCTGAGAAACAACCCTACAAAGCAAAGAAGATAAGGTGGGAATGTTGAATATTCATTTTTGTGGTTAGAGGGTGTTTTTCCTATGATTCTGTTATTCAAATTAGCTTGGATTGTAACTTCCATTTCAACAACAAATGCTTAAAGAAACACAACAGGATAATCTCCAGTTTGTTCTCCTGAGATCTCCAGGGTGACCTGTTCCCCAGAAGACTCTCCTTTGAAGTCAGAGAGGTTGGCTGATCATTTCTTCTACCCTTGTGGACATGATACAGCAGACAGGAGGGGTGATGAGAGATAACTAGTCTCTGGTCCCGGTCAGTGCCCACAGTCGCACGATCTGTCAGTTGATAGCTTTTGACAGGGCAGCAGGCCAGCCTGACCCTCAGCTTACCTTACGAAGCAACTGAAGAGGGGGTCAGCTAAAGACCTCTGGGAGCCGGCCACTGTCCCTGTTCCCAGTATAACAGTAAAGCTCATTCTAAACCGAATCTGAGACAAGATAGCAGTAATCAGTGATGAAAAGGTGAGCAGCAGTTAGCATGTAGATTATAATAAAATATTTTTGCATCTACCCTGACACCTCTTGGTTCAAGCCTGGATAGACGTTCACCTCCTAAAACTTCCTGTATTTACTCTCGCTGCTCTCCAATCTCCACCTGGCAGCCAGAATGATTTTTGAGTGTAAATTGGATCATGTCACTCCAGCTTAAAAGCCTTTCATGATGTCCCATTGAGCTTAGGATAAAATCCGCGGTGTACACAGGCCTGAGGGCCATGGCCCTGCCCGACTCTCTGAACGTCTCTCTTGCCCCTGTCCTCCCCATTTACTGTGCTTCTGCTATCAATTCCTAGAATATACCAAACTCTCTTCCACCTCGGTGTCTTTGCACTGGCTGTTCTCCCTCTTGGGACACAATTCCCGGCACCTCTCTGGTTAGCTCTATCTTATCTTTCAGTTTCAATATCACCTACTCAGAGAAGCCTTCCCAGATCTCCTCTCTGAGCCGATTTCTCCATACGAATCTTAAGCACTCTCTCCATTTTCTTCCTGGCCTTCCTAGTCACAATCTGTAATGAGCTGTTTACTTGTTATCTGTCTCTCTAGTAAGAGGCAAGTCTCCTAGGGCAAGGATGGTCTCTGTCTTAGTCATCACTGTGTCCTCAGGACCCAGCCCAGTGCTCGATAAATATTGACCGAATGAATTTATTGAGCGTCAACTGTGTGTCAGATTCCTCATATGCTTTTCTCATTTAATCTTTACAATAACCTTGTGGGGCTGGTCAATGTTCCCTATCGCAGACAGCAAAATTGACTCGCAACATCACCCAGTGGTAGAACAAGACGTTGAACCTAAGTCTGCCTGCCCCGCAGCCCATGTTCTTTCCACCCATCTCCTCCCACCTTCAAGCCCAAACTGTGGTTTTGCTACTTACCACCTATGGGGCAAAGGGCAAGGCTCCGACCTTTCGAAACTACTTCCCCTCATTCGTAAAAGGTGAGCATGAATAAAATGTGCCCTTATACTGTAGCGTAGCATGGACTCTGGAGCCAAATTGTCAGGGGTCTCTGGCTAGCTACTACTGTCTGTGTGTCCTTGGATGAGTGACTTAAGCTTTCTGTGCCTTAGTTTTATAATCTGAAAAACGGGCATAAATAGAGTTGTTGAGAGCATCACGCGAACAAATGTATGTAAAACCTTTAGAACAGTGCCAGACACTTACATAGTTGGGAAAGGGTTAGCTATTATTATTATTACCATTAGCTGCCATTTATGAACTTAATTATTTTCTGAAACCTTCACATTTCAGCCTCACACACACCCTTTACTTTCCTTTTTCATAGAAGAGGAAACTGAGGCTCAGGAGGTCTTGCTCAAAGTCTCCCACGTGGCAGGTGGAAACCACAGGTCCTAGCCCACCGCTCTTTCCTCAGCATCTCTCCCTCTCTTGCTCTGACTTCCTCCCGAGCGCTCGTGCTCCCCCTCCAGCCCCACCTGCCTTGCTTCTGCTGATCTGTCTTTTGCTCCATTAGGCAGGGCCACGGCCCCTGGCCTTCGCAGGCGCTCCTCGCCCTTTGCGCACTCCGGCTGCCCGCGCCTGCCCGCGCCTGCCCCACCCCACCCGCGGAGGTGACGGCAAAGTGAATTAGCGCGCAGCTCAGGGCACTGGGGCCCCGAGGTGCCGGGCAGCTTCCCGGGCGCAGCACTTCCCGGCCTGATATTTGCACAAAGTGCTCTCAGGGCCTCTTTACATTTGCACTTGCCCGTGGAGTTAGCGTTTCCGCCAAGCGTGACTTCTCCAAAGGGCGCTTGCATCCTGTGTTTGAGGAACCCAGGCGGGAGGGCGGGTTCGCCCTCTCCCTCTCTATCTTCCCGTCTCCCTCTCTCCCTCTCTCTCTCCCTCCCCGCCCCCATCTCGATCCCCATCTCTCTCCTTCCCTTTCTCCCCTGCTCTCTCTCCATCAGTCTCTGTCCCTGAGTCCAGCTCTCTGTCTCTCCCTATGTCTGTCTTTACATCTGTTCTTAAGCCCCAGTCTTACTTTCTCCCTCTCCGCTGAGTTTTCTCCTAGTCCCTCCCACTCCATCTTCCCTCCTTGCCTCTCCCACCTCCTCTCCTTCAAAAGAAACAATGAAATGCAGGTCTTACCTCAGGCTTCACATTCCCACAGTTGATGCCTCTGTGGTGGTTTGGACCTGATCCTTGTCTCCAGAGTTCTTTTCGGGTCCTTTCAGAGGGTCCTTGGAGAGCTAGGAGAGTAGAGGGAAGGGCTCTAGGATCCTGTGTGAGCCACACCACGTGGCTTTTGGGACAGCCAGTACAGACTGAACTGTCTAAGCATCAGCTCTGGGCGCTAGCCCAGTTTGCCTTTTTGCTCCCTTTCGTTCCCCTGGGACTTCTGCCAGTCTCGGCTCTCCACACAGTCCCAAAGGTAGCTGAGAATTCCTTTTGGGAGATTTCTGACCTTCCAGCCTCTCTTACCAGGTGGGACCTCTAAGCCAGAACCCCTCACCTGATCTGCCAGGAAATACCATCCCCCACCCCCATCCACCCTCAGAGTAGCCAGGTGGTTCTGGGGCAACTGGGACTCATGGGCTGATTGTCTCTAGCAGGGAGCAGCCTGGGCTGGGGTTCTTTGGAGAGGCTTAAAGGGGGAACCCTGAGGTTTTTGCAAGTGGCCGGCAGGCCGAAATGGGCTGGGCATGGTTGAGGAGGTACTCCTCCACACACCTGGACATCTACTACATCAACTGATTTCAGAGTACACCACTGTCTGTGATGAACAAGGGGCCCGTGGTGAACAAGGGAATGGCTGGAGTTTGTGTTCTAGGTGTTCAAGGTGTCATCAGCCAAGTGTGGGGTCAGGGAGGCTGGGGCTGGGGAGTGTCGAAACTCCAGCAGTGACCCTGGATCTCGGAGTTTCACATGCATTTGGGTATTTCTGTCCTTCTTTGGCTGCTTTGCCCTTCTAGAAGCATCCAGGCTCTCTGCAGTTTGCCTGCTCTAATGGTGCATGCCTGGTCTACAGATTAGAGCTGCGTCATTTTGAAACACTTCGTGTGTAAAAGTTCGATTAGGTCTTACACCCATTTGCTTTAACATAGGAAATCCTAACATTACTTTTGTCAATAAAGACCTATTTGAATCTGTAAATATAATTGCAATTGTTGTGTTGAATACTTGTTTTAAAATGGTTTTAAATATTTTATCACTTACATGTGAGTTGGTGGTACCTGTCAAGAGAAGATCCTCATTAAAGGTTTTGATTACTTGTGTGAAGTCTTCTGATCAATTGTGTGTGATCATTTCCAGTATGAAACCTGATATTAAAAAAAAATTTCCAAAGTGAACTTAAATTTCTCATTAAAATATTTGAAAGGATTTAATTTGGAAGTTATATATAAACTCGATGTTTAATATTGTCCCTACTACTTTGTATTTTATTTTTCTTATTATAATTATATTTTGTAAAGAAAACATAATTAATTTTTAAATGCCTCCTAATGGATCTACACGAGGTCTGTGGAAGAGCAGGAGAATTAGCCATTCGATGGGGTGGTTGCAGCAAATGAGAAATTTCTGAAGATCTTGCCTCATCAAGGTCAGGGTGTTTTTTCCAAGAATAGGAAGTTTTTTTCTGGTTGTGGGAAGACCCGGCTTTGGGGGCCGCCGCTGTGCTTTTCCCTCCCAGGTTCGGCCAAGCTAAGCCGGGATACTGCTGCAAGAGGCTGCGTTCCCGCCCTGGTTCAAGACGCTGCCTGAGTCTCCGGGCAGAAATGCGCCCTCTTCCTCCAGCACTGCCGCTGCTGTGTTCTCGGCTGGCTGCTGCCCTGGGCAGGGCTGCCTGGTTGACAAGGGTGTGGCAGACAAGCTCCCTCACACAAGGGTTGATCCTGGCAAGGGGTTGGGGGGCAGGGGGTGTTGGAAACTTCCTTGGAGTGCTCCTAAGCATTTCAGACTCCAGGCAGAAAATGCCTACCCCAAAACCTGCTTGCGTGGGGCACAAAGAAATGTGGGTGACTTGTTATCTCTCATACTCTGCCTGATCTGTGGGCCAAGAGATTTGTATGCACTGGAGGAGGACGGCTGCCTCCAGCAGAAGGCTCTCCCCTTTTCTAGCTGTGTGACCTTGACCTTGACCTCTTCAGTTATTCTCTCTAGGCTTCAGTTTGCTCATCTGTTACTAGGAGACATTAATACTTGCTTTGCAGGATTGCAAGGGGAAACTAAGGGAGTGCATGTAAAAACACTTTGTAAACTGTAAAGTACTGTGTACATGGAGGATTGTGATCATTGCTGTCAGTAAAAGCAGTACCACTAGGATTCCTACGGAACCATAAATAATCATTGCAAACTCTCTAGGAGCAATGGTACAGTTAGAAGCCTCTGGGATTCTAATGTCAATGGCTGGGTGGTGAGGGAGGCTTAGCTGGCAGAGAATGACTTCCACTCCAAAATCCAGCTCAAATTAGAGTGTCTGGTAACACAATAGAGCCCCGTTCTTTCATTCACTAAACAAACATTTGCTTATTTATTTTTAAATAGCTTTTTTTCCTTTTCCCATTCTGAAAGTAATACACGATCATCCTAGAACACTTAGAAGTACAGATATGCTGAATGAAGAAAATAAGAGTTGCCCCAAATCCTGCCTCCATGAATCAATGTCTTGAGTACACACACACATCTCTCCACATTCCTTCAAATACATTTTAGAAAAATGTTATATCATATAATACTTGCTGTTTTGTGATCTGCTTTTGAAAAGCCTAACAAAAATTTGTGATCATTTGCTTAATCGATCCTTCCAACATGATAAAAATCACTGCCTAGCTGTCCATACCATTAAACATTAAGTGGTGCCTACTGTGTGCAGATCCCTGAATGAGCCCCTTGCAGAGAGAGGGATGTGTAGAGCCATTCTCGTCTGCTCCCCGGGAACTCAATATCCTTCAGAGGAAACGAGATCACCCCAGGGAGATGGGGCCTGCTGAAACACAGGCAAGTGTTGAGTCTGCATGAGGGGTGCCAGGAGGGAGAAGACATTTTCAAAAGAGGGAGCAAGGAAGGTATCCTGGAGAAGACTGGCCTAGAAGGGTGGGCTGTGTTTGAACATGTGAAAATTTGAAGGAGTTCTGGATGGCAGGAAGAATGTGAGATACAGGAATGTGTGAACCCATACATCTTCAGAAAAATGACCAAATCACAACATGTTTTCTGTGCTTTTGTGGAAGCTAGTAAAGGAGGTGGTGTTTTACATCAGTATTGGTGAGCTCAAACCCTGTTATCCCACCCAAAAGATAAAGAGCATTTACTGTGGGATTATATGGATGACTTTGAGCAAGTCTTATAATGCCAAATGTTAAAGCAGGAAAGGCTTGGTGACGTCCTTTCAACTTTGCATTTTATAGACGAATTGAGGCCCAGAATAGGAAGTGACTTACCTGAGATGATGCTACTATTGCGGGGTGATGCTAGGAAGCTGGTAGTCTGCTGCCAGGGCAAGAACCAAGTTGCCCACCCAGCACTTGGCACAGACCTGCACACGAGCCTCCCAGGACAGGTTCATTAAACTGAACTGAGCTACCATGGCTCTGATAACAAGGCCAGCCTTCTAGCACTGTCTTGGGGAATGACAAGAGGGAAGCATATACCATGCTTCCTAAGACCTATTTGTGGTACAATCAAGAAGTATTACTTCTTGTTCACCCCGCCTCCCTTCCTCCTATATGGGAGGAGGGCTCCTCTCTGAAGATAGAAGAAACCTTTGGATTGGAAGAAATAGAGATTCACTTAGCTGCCTCAAGTAGAAGGGAGTTTATTGTAAGGGTACATAAAATTTCTTGGGAATCCAAGGATGGGAGCCATACAGGGCAGTCGGGCTCCATGTGACTTGGAGCTGGGAACTGAAAAACTATTAGAGATCAAAGCAGCTCTGTGTTCTCCCTGGATACCCATCTCTCAGGCTAAGGATCCACCCAACTAAACATGCATTCAATCATCCATCTATTCAAACCATCTATACCATCATCCATCCACCTGTCCACCCATTTATCCATCCATCTATCCATCCGCTATCCAATCAAATGTTGCATAAGCTTCTGCCCTCCAGGGAGCCTCTGCTCTGGGCTGTCACATACGAAGGTGGAGACAGAAATAAACAAGCACAGTCTTTGCTCTCAAGGAGCTCACAGTCTAACAGAAAATCGCTTCATATTTATACAACCGTTCATCCTTCAGCAAGCATTTCTGTGTGCCAGGTTGAGACTGGCACTGAGGATACAGAGATGAATGAGGTACCCATATCTCTCTCCAAGAACTCACAGTCCAGGGAGGGGCACCCATGGTTACAATAACAATGCAATCTGATTGGTGCTAAAAGAGAAATTGATAGACTGATTAATTGATATGCTGCCTTGTTCCATGAAAGATTTAAGATTTAAAGATATGTAGATTAAGACTCCGGGACGTGTATCAACGTGGAACTATTTTTCAATTGTATCGTTGGGGTCACAGGGCCAGAGCATATCCTTATGGATGGGAGTGGGGTTTTCACAAAAGGAAATGAAAATGTCCATTGTCAGTCTTCTAAGAAAGATGTCATTCGTGCAACAGGAAATGAGGACTTCGGCAAGCGGGCATTAGGTAGGGGTGAGAAAAAGACTTTCTTTCTGTGGTGCAAGAGGCAGTTTGTTCTGGATCCTGAGGTGTGGTGATCCCCAGAACATTCCTAGAGGTGATGGGGTAGGAATGAGGGTACAGGATGAGCTTCCCTGGACCACATAGGAGCCGGTCAAGAGAAAGGCCATGAGCCCGTCCCAAAAGGAACTCTGGGGCAGGTCTGGGCCTATGACATCCTTCTCTCTATTGTTCTTTTTCCTGTATTTCATTGTGACTACACAATTGATAGTTCAAACATGCACACTCTCAAGAATAAATGAGAGGGGCTATGAATAATTATTCTTAGGCTACAAGAATAAAGGGGCTCACATTACCACATGCTTATCACTAACTCTTCAGGAAGTGTCTTTTAAAGTTATGACTGGTCTCTGTCATCTGGGGAGAATTGGAAAGGTCTGTGCTTATGCTTGAGGCCTATGACAATATCTGAATTCTGAAAGCAATTGTTATTGACTCCAAAATGTGAAAAGCAAACTGCAAGATAAAAAAGAATAGATGTGTATAGAGCATTAGGTCAAATTTGTTAATTGCTAAATTCATAAAAGCGATGTTACATTTGAAACTAATTTCCAGATTTAATTCTCTCTTTTCTCTAGAATCCTCAGGAATGACTGCTTAGAAAGTATAGCCAAACATTAATCAGCTGCTTATAGCCAAATAATTTCAAAAGTCAAATTATAAAAATTTTTTAAAAAATATTTTTACAGCAAGAAATTATAATAACTGAAGTATATGAATGTGTTTTTATGTGGGTGGGGCCTTCAAAAGTCTGAGTATCCAGAGTTATGAAAAGTCTTTAAAAGGCCCCGAGCACAGGCAGGGTCACCATGGCACACAGGGATGTCATCCATGTCATGGTCTACATGAATGGCATCGTGGAATTGTGCAGTATACAGCCAGCATGGCTCTACAAGGTGATCTTGGACAAAGGTTGGACAGGGTGCTCTACCAGAGGCTAAAGAGAGGGTGGCAGTGGGTAGGACAGTCTCCAGGGAGGACAACTGAGCCTTGGAAGCAGTGTGGTAAGGAGACAAGGAAGACAGAATAGAAAATACTTAGCACATAAGAGCCAAGTCTTGCTCGGTTAAGCAGGGAAGACAGCCCTGCACACAAAGAACTGGGGTCAGAGGTGGCAGCTATGACAAGGGCTACAGCCGCAGCCAGAGAGAGTGTGATGGGGGGACAGAGAAGAGGGAGAAAGTAATCCCAAATGAAGGGACTGTGGAGGCTGCCTAAATAAGGCTTGATTTGCACTGAACCTTCGAACACAGCAAGGATTTATTCAGGCAGAGAGCCAGGGGTGCTAAGCACAGGATACAGAGCACACTGGGAGTCCCTGGGGGATTCTACCAGCTGGTTCCTCCGGCCCTTTCTCAACGGAAAGATGTCAGCCATCAGGTGCTGTTAAATTCCAGCTGGACAAAACCCACTGGACAGGGGAACAGGGTGTAACTTGGCTGGAAGCAAAGGTATTCAGATGGGTTCAACCTTTTTCTGACACCAGCTCCTGTCTTGGCAGAGTACATGGCTGCGGGGCGGGGGGCGGGGATGGTATCCTGGAACTGCCTCTTCCCTCCACTCTGTTCCAGGGCCTCCTGGCCGAAGATGTAATTTTTTTTTTTCCTTTTTCCCATAAAACAGCTTCCTTGTGTACTGTAAATCTGTAAAACTGCTACCAATAGAGGAAGAAGTGTGCAGGTGATCTTCAGAAACTGGTATTTGAATGAAAAATTGCTCACACAGCTTCAGAACTGGACAGGAATAGCCCCTTATCTGCGGAGTAAACTTTTATTATCACTTTCTACTGATGAGGAAACTAAGTCAAAGAGGTTAACTGCCTTGTCCATGGTCACCCAGCAATTACTGGAACCAGCATCCCAGCCTCCATCTGTTAGGCACAGCAATGGAGGTGACAGTTGGGCTTGTTTTTAACACTGAGAGAATTTGAATATGCAAAGATGAGAAGGGAAAGATGTTAGACTAAGGGGTCAGCTGAACAAGGATGGGTAGCAGATGACGGTGATCGCCATCCTTCATTAAAAAGAACTGATGCTTTTTTGAACCAGGAGGAATTTTTAAGTGCTTTACTTGTTTTAGCTCATTTACTCATCACGACAACCAGTATCAAGTAGGTGCAATTAGATCCCATTTTATGGATGATGAAACTGAGACGCAGAGAGGTTCACACACCCACAAAGTGTCAGAGCAGGGACCTGCACCCAGGCAGCCTTGTTCCAGGCAACGGTGCCACTCACATGTTGAATACCTGCTTTGGTACCGCCTGGTACATGTGGTACATGGCTCACTGAATGCTTTTTATGCATCATTGCATGTCATCCTCATCACAATACTAAAGGTACTAACGATTTTTATTACCATTTTACAGATGTAGAAATTGAGGTTCAGACAGGGTCCGTATCTTGCCCAAGGTCAGGCTTAGCCTTCCATTCTGGGAGTTACTTCTGACATGTTCCTACTTCATTGAGAAAAGCCTTGCATTCCCTACAATTCCACATTCCCAGATCAATCGCTCCCCGGCTTGCCACGGAGGCCCCTGTCGCCACTAGATCAGTTTTAAGGTTTTCAATAATTCTGTGAAGAGACAGAGCAGCATAAAGCAAAGCTAAAAATATCATTTTTCTGTAGCTGTCATAACAACATTTGGGCTAATTGATTCTCAATAGAATAATGACATCCAGTATGTAGTGAGAAATATTCATGAAGAGATCTGTGAAATCCTCGAGGTGCTGGGCCATGCTAGGAGCCCGGGACAACTCAGGAACGTGTCCTATAGCCGGTGCCTGTGCCAGGGTGAGGCCTGACTGCCAGCCAGTGCCACAGCCTCAGGCCTGCGTTTGGACATCAAAGCATTTTAGTCATTGAGGATTGTGGCTCCCAACCCCCAGGCTGCTTTAATCAGAGAAAGGTGATGAAAAGATTAGAGGGTATGATTTATGGAGAGAGATTAGCATCGGAGGAGTGGAGGGGGAGAAAAGAGAACTCTCTTAAAGTAGTTGAGATAACAGAGCCTGCAGAGGAGGGGCGGCCGGGAAGGTGGGGAGGCAGCTGCTTGGCTAGAGTCTTGAATGAATCCTGTTGGGATGGGTAGAAAGGGAGAGAAGCACTTCTGGGTCTGAGGCCACCCAGCCCCGCCCCATCTGCAGAGCGCTGGCTGGTTCCAGGACTGCCTCTGGGGGTTCAGGACTGTGGGGCCTTTCCATAGGGCCACCAGGAGAGGGGGTCTTTGAAGTGGTGTGTATGGCATGATCCCGGCCTGGTCTTCCAGGCTGGAAGCTGTGATGCCCAGGGCTGTGTGTGCCCTGGGTACGGCAAGACTGGTAGCAGGTGCGGGTTCCAGAGGAATCGTGTGTGCTGTATAGGTGTGCCTGTGACTCTGGGGTGGGGTGTAAGCAGGGTACTCATATTTATTAAGCACCCAATAATGTTCCAGGTACAGGTTTCCCCTGCTGTCCGAAAGGAGAGCGGTCCCGTGAAACCTTTTGTAAGCTGAAATGGCATAAAGTGAAGAAGCAATCACCTTAGGGCACATTTTGCTAACAGATGCACAAAGTAAATTGAGATAAAGCACAGATGCTCACAGACACAGCTCACAGCTATGGCAGATTGGTGCTGACTGTAGTTCCCGAGAAGGAGCCTGGCGGTGCCACTCTCGCTGCTCCCGGTGCTCGCTGCAAAACAACCTGCCAAACGACCACTGACCGCTGTTTCCTCTTTTCGCTGTTTTTTTTTTTTTGTAAAAGTGAAAATCTTTGGATTTCTTTCGATGGGCGAACACAGGTACTAACACAGGTCTTTTGTAAAAGTGAAATGGCATAACGTGAACTTTTGAAAAGCAGGGGATACTTGTCCAGGGCTAAGGATTTTACGCGCATGAGCTCATTTCATCCTCACGGTAACCTCGTGAGGGAGGGATTCATACAATTCCTGTTTTACAGAAAAGGGAAACTGGAGCTCAGAGTTTAAGTAACGCTACCAAGTCACACAGTTAAGTAGCAGAGCTGGGATTGGGGCCTGGGTCTGTCAGGCCCCAAAGCCCACAAGGTGCTGGAGAGAGGGGGTGGGGAGCAGGGGTGAGATGTGTGGGGAGAGGATTCTCTGGCATGTATAGGGCTCATGAAGTGCATGCCTGCTGAGGGCGCAAGGCTGCCTGTCCTTGTGACCCTCCGTGGGGAGCTCGGTGTGTGCTGGCTGTGTGTTTTAAATGTATGTGTGCCAAAGGAATGGTGTGTGTGTGTAGCAGGGGGGGTAAGCGGGGGTGTTGTATCGAGTGAGTCTGTGTCTGAGGGAGAGCCCTGTCAGGGGCACGAACATCCCTTATTGAGGACGTAGCTCCCCATTCCATGCCTTCGTTTCCCCAAGTTTCCCTGGCCGTTAAGTAATCATGTGGCCCCTCAACCACCACAGTCCCAAATTCCCTCTCTCATGCTCCCTCCTGCAGAACGTCTGCCCTTTCACAGGTTTCACCCTCTTATTCCTGGAAGCCCCCTGGGGCGTCTTGTGTGAGCTCAATAACTCTTCCCTGATGTTCTGCTCCTGTAACCCCCTCTGTGAATGTCTGTAGCCCGGGACTGGTCGGGGTGGGCATGATGCTGCCGGGCCACCCCAAGACCTCTAGGATTCATTCCCAGAGAGGTGCCTCGGGGTGGGCGTGCAGGTCCGGAAGCACTGCCAGACTGTGCACTGCATGAGGGCAAGGCTGTGTCACCTGCTCACCACTCAGTCCTCAACACAAGGCATAGGCCTGGGAATATAGTAGTTGCTCAATAAATAGGTATCTTAGATTCTCTGCAGATCCACTGTACTAAACCATCCTGTGTCACACTTTGTGACCCTGGTACCTGAGAATGGCTCTTTCACCTTCATGTCACCTGCTACCTACTCCTCGACAGGGCTCAGATACCAGGCAGCCCAAGGACCAACACCCTAGACAATATCTCATTTCCTTCTCCATTCCTTTAGTCAAAAACCTCATGCAAATCAGCTTCTTCCAGACTTGCCCGCCAGTCCATGGCATAATTAATAATGGCTAATAATTAACGGTAACATTTACTGAGTACTGGTTAAGTGCCAGCCAATGTGCTAAGCTGTCAGTGTGAATTATCTCATCTCATCACAAAGCAGCCCCATGTGTCAGGTACTATCCTATCCTTGTTTTACTGGCGAGGAATCCGAAGCTCACAGACAGGAAGTAACTTTCCCAGAGTCGCACAGTTGGTGAGTAAGTGCAGGAACTGAGAAAGGAATCTAGGATGTCTGACTTTGAACTTTGCCGTGTGGCAGGCCCTCCAGTCTAGTCTGAAGTCCAGCTAAGTGAGGTCGGAGCTGAGACCCCTGCTACACATACGTCATTAACTTCATGCCAACAAACCTTTGACGTGTTACGATCCTCATTTTACAGATGAAGAAACTAAGCTCAGAGCAGTTAAGTGACTTTTCAACAGTCAGCCAAGTATTAAAGAGGCTGAGCTAAGATTTGAATCCAGATCTGCTAGCTCCAAAGCCTCATTCCTTGTGCTGTGCTATCCTTCTGGGGGACTGCAGACAGTCCTCGGTCACAGGGAGTCGGGTGGGAAGAGGGAATAAAGGAGATGCCCCCAGTGGTATATAGTCCAGAGCTGGGTGCCAGGATCCTGGGAAAAAAAAAACATAGAAATGCTAGCACCCCAAGAAACCTGGGCAAAGCAGGCGGGTAGGTAGCCCAGCATCTTCAGGGGAGCATTTAGAGTTGATGCTACCCACATCACAGGCGTGTTTTGGGTTTCAGCTTTTAGCAGAGAGTCTCTAAAATTATTTCCCAACAGTGGGCTCTGTCAATGAGATAAGAGTTACCAGTCCACTGTCCATTGGCCTTTCCTCGGTCTGGGAGGGGTGCCCCCCAACCTCAGTAACTTGGTGCTCATGTGAGTAGCATGGCATCTCTATCCAGAGGTAGTATGTGATTAAATAGAAAATGAAGAAAAAATAGTAGATTTTTGTCTCACAAAAATCCAGGCCATGCTGTTCATTTGCCATATGACTGTGGGTCAGACACATGTCTCTGAGCCTCAGTTTCTTTATGTGTCAAACGAGGATATTAATGTTTGTCCTTCCTGCCGGTGGTGCGAGGCTTCTGTTTTTGTTGTCAGGGCACGATACATCAAAACGGGAGATGCCTGGTAGGAAAGGCAGCTGAGAGAAGCAAGGGAGTGGAGGGGCATGGAGAGACATGTCCCAAAAGCACGTCATCTGTGGGGTCGGACCCAAATAGAAACCTCACTCACTCCAGCCTGTCCAGAGTCCAGGAATATAGCACTCCCGTATCAGCAAAGTAGACATGTTTTTATTTCCCAAGTTGCATCAGTTTTGTAATTCATTCATTCGTGTATCTATTCCTTCAATAAACGTTTATTGATTAGAGGTATATGGGAGACACTGGACCAAGTACTGTGGGGACCCCAGAGGTGAAACAAACAAGGACTTTGCCCTCAAGGACTTCGTGGCCTATTTGGGGAGATAAGATCTACACATAGTTGCTACAATATGAGATGCAGGGTGGCATGGTTGTCAGATGGGTATAAATGAGATAATGTGGGAGTTTATAGCTGGGGACACCACTTCCAGCTGAAGCAATCAGGGAATGCCTCCTGGAAGAAGAGGCATTTAGAATGCAGAAATAGCCTTGAAGGAGGTAAACACATTGTGATGCAAGGAATGACTCTTCCGGGGAGATCAAACCTCCTGTATTGGAACCATGTATATACACACAGCATAATAATAACAACGAGGAGTGTGCATGGAGAATAAAATGGGGGTTCTGACCCCTAATTCACTCAAGGAGCTATACCCCACAGCAAGCACAAGATGGGAGATGGAAACTGCTGTTTCCCCAATGCTTTCAGGTTCTCTGCATCTCTTTTCCTGTGAGTATCACTCTGAGGGTGATTCTAGTGTTTAAAGACATGCATCTCTCATGTAACGTGGTCCCTAAAATCAAGCCAATAACCTCATCTGGTGCTTAACCCAGAGAAAAGCAATTTGTTCCAACACTGAAGGAAAGCCCGGCCATGCTGGACTTACTGAGAGATGGCACATTGGTCTCCCTCCTAAGGGATTTGTAAGGGTAATTTTGTCCACGCCTGGTTTCTCCCTCTCTACGCCAACTTTAAACAGCACCTCTATATCACACAGACTCCTGTCGTGGGAGCCCAGCGCGGCAAAGGCATGGCGGTGAGTACGTGAGATGTGCAGGGAGTGTAATTAGGGGCTTCGTGACTGTTAAGGGCCCATCGGATTCCGAGGCTCATGAGCCGGCTGTGATCTCTGGAATCCTCATTAGAAATTCTCTCCAGAGCCCGGGGCATATGCTTTTGCTCGTCTTTAATAATGGCAAATCTTCATGCTCTGAGGTTGGATTGGATTTCGGGAAACAACCACAAGAGGCATTTGGAGCCCAGCCTGGTGGAAGAACAAGCTGGAAAATGTGCTTCTGGTTAAAAGGGAGGTGTGACTCTAACTGGCACAGGGGGATGCCAAGTTCAGGTAGAAGCCAGAGAAAGAAGCTCCGGAGAAAGCTCCAGAGCTGCTACAGGGAATGCCAGCCTGGGGGCTCCAGAAAGGGAAGTCTGCCAGCCTGGGCTGGATTGTGGTAGGTACCCCACCGACTTGATGGATTTTGCCTTTCACCCACAGCTTAGCTACACACTCAGCGTGTGAAGGATTTAGGGCTGTTTTCAGAGTGCTTAGGCCCCGTGGAAGCCAGAGACCCCAATGGAAACCAGAGGCCCCAATGGGGGTTGAGGAGGACCTCCAGGCTTCTCTGTGAGCTAACTCTGGCACTATAAGACCTCAGGGGCCCCCCAGTGAGGAAACCTCTCTAGACCTCATCATCTGGTGAGCTGGAGGTTGGCTAGAGGAAAACTTCAGAAACTACCAATCATGCCCTCAGATGGTCGGCCAACTGCCGGACCCCGCCAGGGCTGGGTCTGGTGGGGACAAAAGATCTCCAGCAGCCCTGGGGAGCTGCCTCAGCATTTCTGCAATCTCAAGGCCCCACAGGGATTTGGCACACTTACTCCTCCCTCCTTCCGCCTCTGCCATCTGGGGCTATTGGCCTAACTTCACAGTGACCTTTCCGTGCCTATATTCCATACCTATAGATGATGGGCTTCTTTTCCTGGGTGACCTGATCATTGACTCTAAAAGTGCTTCTCAGAGACCAATTCCAAAACTTTGGGGGCACATCCTGAGCTTGCAGAGGGAGCCATTTTTGAGGGGACCGGGCATGTTTGTTAAAGTATTTGTTTTATAGTCATCCCCCAAATAGTCTGCAAATGGTGATTCATCTGATGTTTTCATCCTAAAAGGCTGAACCCACAGGCTCTGGGCTCTGAAGACAAACTCTAGAATGATCCACCAGAAGAGGAAGCCAACCAGAGGCTCACGGCACATGTGCACACACTGGGACACTCTGCTCAGCCCCCTGAGACTCTGCACGCTCATACTCACCCAACCCACTTCCTCACGTACATGCACACCCAACCTGCACAGTCATATACCCACCCACTCCCAAATATCCCACACATGGCTATCCACACCTCTCACCTGCACAAATGCACACACCCGCGTGCCATTCTCCACACGCTTCTAAAGGACCCAGGCAAAAGGGGAAATAAATGAAATCATTTGTGAACGTTTCTCTCCTCACATGACTTTTCAAGCAAAATGATGCAAGAGAAAAAGTATAACCTCACCGTCTGATGAGTCGGGCTCAGGACTGGAATTGCCACATGCGAACCATGACACCTTGGGTGTCCCTTCTCAGTGCCATACTTTCCATATCTGTAAAGTGGACGTAATAAAAAACCACTTCTCCACAAGGTCGTTGTGAGGAGAGTACGAGCTAAGGGAGGAGTGAGCTTTGCTTTTGTGAACTGCAAAAGTACAAAAAATGTTCATCACCAGAATCATCAGTGTTATTTCCAACGGAGGAACAGGCCATATTCTGATTAAATGGACCTTGCTCAGCCAGCTTTGCCAAAGTAGAGCAGGCCATGCAAGTCCATCTCGGATGGGAAGAGCCATTTGTCCCTGTACACATAAGTCCTATGTCTCCTCCCCCAGCCTCTGGCTCAGGTGGTTTGTCATCCTGACCCAGGAGATCCGAGATGTGTGTTGGAGGTGGAACTGGTCAGTGAGGACCCAGAAATGGCCAGGCGATTCCCAAAAGAACTTTACATAATCAATGCAGCATCTATTAGAAAACATCTATATGCAAAGATGACTCCTGCCCCAGCAGATGAAAAAGTGATTATTGGCAAATCCCTGACAAATGTTTCTGGGATGTGAGGGCTTTGGGGAAGGTAAGGAGGGGAACGGAAGGGGGAGGTCCACAGCTCTTTCAGCTTACAAGAGTGGGGATCAAGGCCCGGTAGTTGGGGGCCAAGAAGAGTTGTGGGGAGCCTGAGGCGCAGCAGCTGAGCAGACACCCACTTCAGAAAGGCTCCCAAGGAAGGTGACATGGGGTCACCAGTGGTTGGAGGGACACACGCTTAAATGATGTGTAGATTATGCTGCAAAGGAGTGGACAGACTACAGTGTGCCATGGGTTTCCTGTAACTGCTTGAGAAGCAAACAATTCCAATAAAACAGTCGAGGTGAAGAGAGGGGTGGGGTGGGGTGATACACATACAGTGGTTGGAAACTCAAAGAGAAAAACAGTTCTGCCTTCCAATGACCAGAACTTCCCAACTGAGAGTGAGCAGGTGAGACTGGGAAGCAGGACTTGGGTGTCCGCATCTGACACATAGAGTAGGGGAGCGATGTGCCCTTAGAAGTGGGCCCCCCAGTCTTCTGTCCTTACAGGAGAGACTGAGGCCCAGAAGGAGGACCATTCCTAAGTGTTGCAGTGATGTGGGGGGGGGGGGGCCTGGGGGCGGTGGTCTCAGGATAGATGAGCTTGAAGGTGGGTACATCTGTGCGTGGTGAAATTGCGTGGCTGTGTGTGTATAGATAGGGACATTTCCAAGGAGAAGAACCATAGCTTTCATCATTATTTCCAAAGGGCATTAAGACTTGAAACACGTGAGGAAGTGTAATTAAAGGCCAGAACGCTGAGGTTCATTCCAACTCCGCCCCTTTCTAACTGTGCGACACTGTGTGACTTTGGGCAAGTTACCGACCCACTTGTACCTCATTTTCCTCATCTGTGAAACGGGGATCATAAACTACCCACTCCACAGGGCTGTTGAGAGGATTAATTAAATAAAATCACATCAAGTGCTTAGCAAAATGCCTTGCATACAGCAAGTCCAGGAATAGTAGCTGTTATGATTTACACTACTATAACAATCACATTATTATCTTGAAGAGAAGGGTAAAAGCAAGCCCCTTTTGCTTGCACTTGGATGCGGTGAGGGTGAGTGCCGCTGGCTCTGGCCCCTGGAACGGGGACTCAGAGCCAGGGGCAGCTGACGCAGGGCCGGAGGCAGCCCCACACCCGCTGGGCAGTTTGTATGCAGCGGCTGTTGTGAGAGGGTGTCCCAGAGAGGGGAGGGCTGCTCCATAAGACTGATTTGTTGCCGCTGAACCTCATTAATCAAATCTTACCGGAGAGAGCCTCCTGCAGCTGCTGGCAGGTCAGCGTCGGAGAGATAAGTGATGTAGCCAGACCCAGCGAGGGGGAGCGATGAGGCGGCCATAAGTCTTGACAGTGGCAGACTCTGAAGCAGGAGCTCTGAGCAGGCGTGTCCCCGGTGCTTGGGGCAAATCTCCGAGTCAGGACAAAGTTCTTCCTCCCAAGGGTTGCTCCAGAGAAATGGGGAGCTGGGATGAGATGTGTCTGGGAGCAGCAGCCCCCAAGAAGCAGGGGAGTTCAGCGTGTTTGGGGACAGTCGAGGCAGATGACCACGAACCACCCAGTGGTTCTTCAGGCCACTGGGTTCCCCCCACACAGACATCCCAGCACACCCATGGCCCGCTTCACAGCCCTGCTGACCAAGCAGTGTTCGTATTCAACATTTTGGTATTGGCCTCATTTTCTGCTGCTTAGCTGGAATCTGTTTCCATTGCTCTGAACATGTTTCCTCACTGATAACAACAACAACAGAACTGAGAACTCTGCACTAGGGACAGCTGCTTCACTTAATTCTCATTGACCATCACCTGGTGTAGGTCCCAGAATCTTCCCATTTTATAGAACAGGAAACTGAGGCCACACAAAGCTGCTGAGCCACGATGTCACTCTGCTTGGACCAGCCAGTGACCTAGCCACAGTAAGGTGTGCGTTTGGTTTGGGACTTTTTAGGCAGTGGGGTGGGCCTTGGGTAATTTATCTGGGGAGTGGTGGTCTACTCTGTGGGGGCTGGTTAGGAACTAGGCTCTCGCTGGTGGTCCAGGGGGCTTGCTCTGGTTGTTGGGAGGCCACGAAAGAGTTCCATGCAAGGACTCCCAACCCGGTCAGAGGGGCCTCTGCCCCTAGTGAGCTGGTGGTGGGAGGCTTGCAGCTGATTTGATTGTCCACTTGGATCAAAGGGAGCATTTCTGGTCTCTCCCTGGATTCCGTTCTTTCTTCTCTGCTACAAGATGCCCCCCTGGTGCCAAGACCTGTGCAGTAGATTGTGCAGGGCTCTGAGGCCTGACTGCCTGGCTTGGTGTCCTAGCCCCATCACTCACTACCTAGCTGGGTGATCTTATGTCTCAACTTCTCGGAGCCTCCTTTTCCTGTTCAAAATAATAATACCACTGCCATAAGCCATTTTGAGGTTCATGTGGAAAAAAACCTCCAAACTTGGAAAGCATTTAGAACAGTGCTGGGCACATAGTAAGCCCTTAAGAACTGCTGTTTTCACTGGGGACTCAGAGAGGAGTCAACCCGGCTGCCCCCTGAGGAGCCGTGTTACTCCACTCCTGCCCGGGGTGACCTAAGTCTTATGCTTCCTGGAGTCCTCCTTTCTTCTCTGCAGGCTCTGTTCTCTCCTCCTGTCACCCCAGGCCTCTCTTCCTACTCTGCTCACCACATACCTGGGACCACAGGTTATCTTCAACCCCTTGAAAGAGATGGGTTGGACATTCCCTTCCACGTACAGCATCATCTGCAACCTCAGAAGCTGAGCAATGGGGAAAATAATCGCAACCGCCCCAGTAGATGCGCAGATAACAGCTACAGTGCTTTTACACACTTAGTATGTGCCGGACATCGCGCTACATGCTTTTACAAGCGTTAGCTCATACAATCCCTACAACATCCTGTGATTAAGTTTCTATTTTAGGCCTGTCTTATAGCTGAAGAAACTGAAGCTCAGAGAGGGTGAGTAACACATCCAAAGTCACCCAGTTAGTGAGTGGCAGAGCTGGGCTTCGGTGCCGCTGGCCGACTGCGAAGACCATGCTCTTACCCTAAGGGTAAGCCCCCAGCGCCGAAAGCGAGGCCTATGTTAGGTACTCAGAAATGCCGGTCTCTTCCCTCCTCACCCTGCACCGGAGAAGCCTCCACTTTGAGAGGGTTGGCTGGGCCCAAGTTCAAGAGTTGCTAACTTCTTAGTAGTTCTCTCTTTGCCTCGTTATGGGGTAAAACTGCATTTGGTTTTTAAAATTCCCTTTTTATTTAGTCGCTGTGAATGTTAAGAACTGCCAGTACTGGAAGCTGAGAGCCCATCCATATGCCAGGTTTTAAATAGCAGACTAGAAACAAGTTTACACAGGAAGAGCAAACTCATCCCAAACACGCAGCTACTGCACTGTTCAGACAAGAAACCCATGCCCCCCACCCCGCCCCGCCCGCGTGCCCCTGTCTTCCCACTTCAAACGGTGTCGGAGGGTAATCTTTCTTGTTTTAGAAAAACATTTCTGAATTCCGTCTGCTGCTCTTCATGCATGAAGAAGCAAGCGGTGACCCAGCCACAGGAAGGTGTGCGTTTGGTTTGGGATTTTTTAGGCAGTGGGGTGGGCCTTGGGTAATTTATCTGCGGTCACCCTCAGATCAGTTTCCACCTGTTCAGACTCAGAGGTGCTCCATCCTTCAGGTGCCCTGAGCAGCAGATGAGGCTGCATGCAGAAGAAATACACTGAACTTGACGTTCTCACTCTGCCAAAACGGTGCTGTGACCTTGGGCCATGGCTTCACTCCTCTGAATCTCGATGTCCTCCTCTGCAAAATGGACAGAGCACAATGGTTAAGCACCTGGACTCTGGTATCGCACTGCCAGTGTTAAAAAACCTCAGCCCTGCATCTTCCTGACCTTGTGCAAATCCTCTCTGAGCCTCAGTTTCCCTCTCTCTAAAGTGGAGGTCATAGCAGTGCCTGCCTTCTAGGGTACTTTGTGAGGGGTAAGAGCCATGATGCTTCAAAGCACCGAGCACGGGGCCTGGCACATGGTGAGTGGCAGTGAATGCCAGTTATGGTCCCCAGAGGCCTGGACTGCCTGCCTCACAAGGTCCTTGGGGGGTGGCACTAGGAGGGGGTGGGTGTTGGAGATTCTGTGCATGAGGGTCTTGAGCCCAGAACTTGGCACTTGCTCCAAAAACTCATCTCTGCATCCTAATCTGAAATGAATCTCTGTAGAGGGGGATCGGCAGAAGATCCGGTCCTTATCCACCTATTTTTTACCAGCCTGAACTCCCTGGGGCCTGTGGGGACTGCAGAGAGGGGGTGGGGTTGATCTATGGGCTTGGTAACCTGCCTGGGGGAAGGGAGGGGGCCTCTGACCCAAGGGGTAAATCATGGACTTCCCCGAGGGCCCGTCAGTTCCCCAGGAAAGAAGCCCTGGGCATTTGTTATCTCAATGTTTCCCCTGAGGGGCTGACCACATGATTCATTTCACTCACACTAATTGGATGTAAATTAGATGAGAAATCAGTAATTTGTCCAAAGATTTGTCATTCCGGTGGCTTTCCAGGCAGAGCAAGGCTTTGGTCCGATGAAAATGCTCCCAGCTGTAAAGGAGGCACTGCCTGCCTTCGGTTTTAGGAGGGGAGAAGCTTTTCCTTGGCGATTCTATGTTTGCAGTT
The DNA here is from genome assembly GCF_000325575.1 of Pteropus alecto. Taxonomy (NCBI): domain Eukaryota; kingdom Metazoa; phylum Chordata; class Mammalia; order Chiroptera; family Pteropodidae; genus Pteropus; species Pteropus alecto. The sequence goes on from NW_006443568.1 coordinate 668,620, forward strand.
TTTTAAAAGGATGGAGCTAAAGGGGAGAGCGGGGCGTTGAAGAGAAAGAAGAGAGAGATGGAGAGAGGGAAAGAAAGAATGAGAGAGGGAGAGAGGAGGAGAGAAGGGGAGACAAAGAGAGAGGAAGGAAAAGGGAGAGAAGAGGAATGGAGAGGAGAGGGGAAGAGGGAAGGTGGGGGAGAGGAAGCCGGAGAGTTAGGGATGAAGGAGAGAGGCATCAGAGGAGAGAGGCGGGGTGTAGGGTATGAGAAGAGGAAAAAAGAAGGGAAAGAACTGGAAAGGAGTGGGGGGGATAAGGGGAGTTTGGGAAAGAGGCAGAGGAGGGTTTCTCTTTTCCCTGGCTGCTTTTGGGAAAAAAAGCAGGAGGGGTTGGGGAGGCTTCAGGTCATGTTATTTTGTGTCAATAGGAAAAAGGATGACTCCAGACTTCCTTCCCTACAACAATATGCTAATCAACCCCTTGGGCCTGCTCTGGTCTGGGAAGCCGCGCAGCCAATGTCTCCAGGAGCTTGATAGCTGCTGATTTAATGAGGGGGAGGGCACAGAAATCCCGGGGAGTGGG
>NW_006443568.1:669405-684521 GCF_000325575.1 Pteropus alecto
GGGGCAGAGTATTGGTGGAAGGGGCGGGTCTGGCGGGGGAGCCTGCAGGAAAGGAATGGAGCCGCCGAGGCTCACCAGGACCTGCCCCGCCCCCCAAGTGCTGCTTCAGGTTGGGCGCCAGTAGAGGCTTCTGTTCTGTTTATTAGAGACAGGTGGAGTCCCCTGAAAAGGGCAGAAATGTAAATATTTTTTCAAGGGAATCTGAGGCCTGAGTCGAGAGTGTAAAGGAATGAAGGGCAAGTGCTGAGTTGTGGCAGGTAGAGAAAGGAAATGGGTCACTGGCCTGAAGACGCCCCCTGGGGTAGTTGGATCCTAATGGTAATATACACAAAGACCCGAGCTCAGAACTGGGGAATGCTAGGTGGCAGCCCTGCCCACACTTCCTTGAGGGTCACTCCTGAGGAAGGAGGCAGCTGTTCTGAACTCTGGGGAGGCTACAGAGCAGAGAGAGCCAGAGGATGGGCCTGGGCTTGGGTATCTTACAAGGTCGAGGTCCTTACAATGAGGCTGGTTCAGGGGGTGTGAGGTGTTGAGATCTTGCATTGAGAAGACTCATTGTTACATGCTCTCTCATTCATTTCAACATCGGACAAATATTTATGAAACTTTTACTGTATGGCAGGCATGGTGCTGGGTACAGGATGAACCCGATGGTCTTGGTTACCCAAGCTCTGAAGCAGCAGGTGCAGGAAGGGAAGCAGACACTAATCAAACAAACATGCACATCCACGTGTGATGATGAACTCTGCCAAGTGCCATGCAATAAAGGAGCAGGGGCTTTGACAGCACATAGCAGAGGAACCGGACCTAGTCTGCAGGTGGGGGAGGTCGGGGAAAAGAATGCTGAGATAATCAATTCAAAGTGATAAAAGGGTAACTGCTTTTGATTCCCACAAGGAGAAGCGTTGACCTTGGCCGCTCAGACCTCGTTGGGTATGCATGCGAACGTGCGGGAGGGTATGCAAGCAAGCATTTGAAAATGCCTTGTGAGTGTGCAGGCCCACGTGCTTGCAAGCGCGTGTCTGTGTGGGTCTCAGGTGTGGTGGGGGATGTGTTCTTCCATCAGATACGTACTGATTGTTTTAGGTGCTATTTCAAAGAAACATAAGCGACGGCAACGGGAACCTGGGGACAGCCTAAAGAGGATCCCATCTCTGCCTATTCACTTCACGTCTCCAAATTTGAGGAAGAAAAAGGGAAAGCAGCCCCGGCTCTGAGTTTTCACGACCAACTTTCCTGTGATTCTGTGTATGTTTCATGTGGTTATGGTGATGAAAATGCCTTGCCCGTGCTGAGTGGGGATTCCATCAGGCTTCCCTCGCCACCTCCCCACGACCTTCTTTCATCTCTTTTTTCTTTCTTCTCTCCTTCTTTGCTTAATACCTGCTGTTTTATTAAGAATTTATTAAGTACCCAGCAATGTGTCAAGCCCTACAAATACATGATTTCATTTAGTCCTGTCAAAAACACGACAACAGGCCCAAAAATGGAGTCGCTTGTGCTAAGCCTCACGTTACCAAATTTAATTACAGTTTCGGCTCTCTCAGAAACGGACTCTTAAATCACTCAATTAGGAATCTCCTGATCAGCATCAGGAAGCCTGCCTGATATACCACGTCATCTCCTAAAGAAAAGTGACCTTGCCATAACCAACCCGCTTTTTGCCCAATATAACTTCCTTGTTCCTGCTCCATTTTGCCTATAAATCTTTCATTTTGTACATGTCCTTGGGGCAACTTTCTGTCTGCTAGGTTGGATGCTGCTCGATTCATGAGTCGCTGAATAAAGCAATAAAATCTTTAAAATGTACTAAGGTAAATTTTTTAAAAAACAGTTCTTAGATTAACTCTGTGAGGTATTTCTATTCCCATTTTACAGATGAGAAAATTGAAGCCAGAAGAGGTCAAGTGACTTGTCCAAGGTCATGCTGCTGGTGAGAAGAGCAGAGACTCAAACTTACAACTTCTGATTCCAAATTGCCTGCTTTTAACCACTTCCGTTCTTTCCCCCCTCTCTCCCTACCTTCCCTCCCTCTTTCTTCCTTCCTGACTTCTATAAACATCTACAAGTTAACCATGGATGAGAAGCTGGTTATTCACATTCCACTATTACCCTCTGCTTTACAAACACGTGATTTCATAACAAGGATCTGATTCATGCACAACTTTTGAGGACACCTATACCCATATAACATTGCCAAGTTCCTCAGCAAGTGTGAAGGTGTTGAGGGAGAATCATTGACATTTCAAAGTTGGAAGTGAGCCCTCTTCTTTCCACATGGGTGAATCAGGGCCCTGCGAGGAGAAAAAGCTTGTCAAGGATGATATGGATCATCAATAGAAGAGCAAAGACCAGAAGCCAGAAAGCCTCCCTCTGACCTCTACCATGTTCCAGCCGGCATACCTTGTGCCACTATGAAAAACCAGGGCATCCTTTAGAAGACCATGGCACCCCATGCAGACGATAAAAAGGATTCCTCAAATTGACATAGAACCTGGACCAATGAGGGCAAAATCTCCACCAACTATTCTAAATAGTTCTGACCTTACATTGCTGATGGAAGTTTTCTTTCTTCAGATGAAAAAGCTACTATCCCAATTGTTTTGGAGGAAGACATTTATACTTTAAAGGGCCATATTTCTGCCTTGTTGATTAGAGGACAGGACGGGGAAGGGGGATCCCGAGAGAGGTAAATATGGCTGAGCAACAAGTGGCTCCCCCTTTTTCCTCTCTGTTCTCTGTTCTCCAGGGTCCTTGCTGACGGTGGCTGCGGCTGTAAGAGTATTGGCTGTGATTTCCATTGACACTTTTCAGGGACACCTCCTGAGAGGAGAGTCTGAGGCTCCTGAGTCAGGCAGACTTGGATTCTAGACAGATCCTGACATTTAAGAGTCCCAGTTTTCCCATCTATAAAATGGGAATCATAGTACGACCGTGCGTTTCTCAGAGTTGTTGGGAGAATCAACCGGAGTTATAATAAACACAAAGCAATGGTATCATACCTTGCAAAATAAGTAGGTAAAATACCTACCTATTCCAAATTGCCTGCCAAATTGCCAATGAAATAAGTAGGTAAAATACCTACCACTGCTCCTGGCACATTGCAGGAATTAATGATTTCTCCATCCTCTCCTTTCCCAGGGCTGGGCCCTGGGCCTTGGCAATTAGGAAAGGAAGCTGGAAGTCACTTCCTGCCTCCACTTTTGAGTGGGGCTCTGAGTTTCTTGTAAATAGCTAAAACCATTTTTCTAAAACTAATAAATAAAACTCAAAAATACCCAGAGTGTGTGTGCAATGACTTTTTAAAAAATTGAGATGAAATTCACGTGACATAAAATTAACCATTTAAAAGTGTACAACTAAGTGGCATCTAGTGCCTTTACAATGTGCAACCACCACCATCAAATTCCAAAATATTTTCATCACTCCCAGTGAAAGCCAGTTCCCATTAAACAGTCATCCCTATACCTCCCCTTCCCCTAGACCCTAGCAACCATCAATCCGCATTTTGTCTCTGTGGATTTAATTATTCTAGATATTTCAAATGAATGAAATCAGACAATATGTGACTATTTGTATCTGGCTTCTTTTACTTAGCATAATATTTTCAGGGTTCATCTACTCTGGAGCATGTATCAATACTTCGTTCCTTTTTTATGACTGAATAATATTCTATTGTATGTATGTGTTATATTTTGTCCATTCATACGTTGATGGACACTTGTTTGGGTTGTTTCCATCTTTTACTATTGTGAATAGTGCTGCTCCAAACATTTGTATACATGCATTTGAGTGCCTGTTTTCAATTCTTTAGGGTATATATCTAGGGATAGAATCGCTAGGCTTTGTGGAAATTCTGTAGACAGCTTCTCAAGGTTGTTAGGAGAATATATCAGAGGTGGGATGGATACAGGCATGTGGCTCCAGGCCTAACAACTAGGTGATGTTAAAAAATAGGCATTCTTTTCCTTCCTTTCTTACTTTTCCTCTCATCCAACCTTCTCTTTTCCTCACCTTATTCTTTGCGGATTTATGGAGTCAGTGGGTTTATGGAGGCAGTCACGTCAAGTTGTAGCAGACTCAGGTGTTATCTGCAGCTCACTTGGAAAGTGGAAGGAAAGTGGTACTCAGAGTTTAACTCTCAGCATGGGGACTGGGATGTCCTGGAATCAAAGGTAAGAGAAGCAGGAAGTTCTCTAGGCCTCTCTCCTGCTCTAGTGACCAAGGGGATGAAACTGATCACACACTAAGTATTGCTCTTCAAATTTCTAATTCCAAACTGACGATTTGACCAGAACACAACACGAAATCCAAGTGCAGAGGTTCTAGACCATCGGACTGAACATTCGTTGGTCCAGGGTGAGTCTCAGGCTCTTGCAAGAAAATTGAATTCTAGGCTTACAAAGTATGTGCCAAAGTTACTTTTCTTTTCCTTCTTTTGGCCTTTATCTTTAATTCTGTAGTTCAAATTCAAATTGACCATTATTTTTAATATATGTAACAATAGCTAACATCTACTGAATGCTTACTACACACTAGGCACATGACATATATGAACTCATTTCTTACAAACAATTCTACTGCTGTGGACTAAATTGTGTCCCTTCGAAATTTATAAATTGAAGCCCCTATCCCTTCATGGACTGTATTAGAGATAGGGGCTTTAAGAAGGTGATTAATGGTAAATAAGGTCATGAGAATGCAGTCTTGGTTCTGATTATAGAAACAATGCCATTATAACAACAAGAAGAGACACACAGCCCTCTCTCCAACGCATGAGGACACAGAAAGAAGGCAGTCATCTGCAAGCCAGGAACAGCGTTCTTACAAAACTCAGCCATGCTGGCACCCTGATCTCGGGCTTCCAGCCTCTAGGACTGAGAAAATGAATTTCTGTTATGGTATTTTGTTACGGTGTCCACACTGACTGATGCACCTCTGTAGTGGGTATGTTTACTATCTCCACTTTACATCTTGGACAGAGAAGTTAAGTCACATGACCAAAGCCAACTGTTAAGTGGCAGAGCCAGAATTTGGACCGCATGTACCTGGCAAGATCCTGTTCCTTCGCCGTAAGGCCACAGTCACCTCAAGAGCTACATGGCAGGGGAACTACCCAAAAGATCAGAATCACTCTCTTTGTTACCTGCAACTGTGGTGTTAGCTCCTACTTAAAATCTTTTGACCAGGGGAAGTAAAGGAGAAGGGGAGGGGGTGACTTGCCAGTTATTTCCACACATACCGTGAGTGGTGTGCCTCATTCAGTAGGAGTGCCAGCTTATGAAAGCCAATTATGTGCATCTTTTCCCAACTCTGTATTCAGTGACATCATGTTGGTAGGTTGAAATCTGCCACAGTGGGAGTATTTACACCACAGAAATTGGCAAACACTGCAAATCAGAGCTTTTTCACTGGAGAGCCAGTTGTTAAACATTTATCAGTATGCTGCTTCATACCACATCGAAACACAGAGAAGGTGAACGGGGGCTTAGGCTCCTTGGCAGCAAGCAGTGGGCCCTGGTCCTACGGGAGCTTGCCTGGTGGCCATTCCATTTGGTTTTCTTTTGCTAGACTCACAGAACCTCAGGATGTTGAAGCCAGAAAAGCCCTTAGAGAAAGTCAAGCCCAACTTCTCATTTCACAGTTGGAAAACCATGGCCCAGAGAGGGAAAGCAACTTGCCTAAGGTCACCGTGCACACGTCACAGCAATTCGAGTCACTTTACATCCGTTGAGTCCAAATCTGTAGATTTATCTAGTTGGGGAAAATTGCCAGAGGTTTTCTGGCATAGACTAGACATGGATGCTACTATTTGGGGAGCTATTCTGTGAGGATGGGGTAGTGTTTTCCGGATTTCCTGGCTGTTCCCTCCTCCTGCACTTCTACACCCCCACAGGGTGTAGTAGAGAGATAAGCAAGATGCGAACACTGTCATCAATAATGCAGCCTCTTCTGTCTCTGAGTGGAGTCCGTAGAAGTCGATGCAAATAGCACAGCTTGTAAATGTGCAGATTGGATCGGAGCCCTAAAGTGCACCCTAGAAAACACGGCTGCGTGTTCTTCATCTACAGCTAATTATAACTTTATTCATTACAGTCTGGCTCATAAGATTATAGACCTAAATCAGGAATAGAATATGTGTTACATATATATTTTTGTAATACTTTCCCTCCGTCAGAAGTGAGCCTCTGCCTCTATCGGGAGGCGCGAAGTCAGAGTCCCATCCCCAAGTCAGGCGTCTGCAATGTGGCATTTTCTGTCGCCACCCCACACTTTGCTCAAAGCAACGTGGAGGTGTTAATCAACTCGGAAAGCGCCCGCCCCACCCGTCCCGCCCGACAAATCAGAGCGACTGTCAAAGGAAGATGTAAAAGGAGTTATTAATCTTTGGGGCCAAATGTTTTTAATTATGTACATACAGTATTCAAATTAGGTTAAAAACGGTTTCGGTTTTCCCTCTGCAGTTTCTACTGCAATGCTGTGGGGCGTGCGCGTGTGAAGCGAGAGGCACATTTAAGATTTTTCTTGTTCGAGAGGGCTTGACTTTTAAATGTAGGAATCTAAGGTTCAGCCCTTGCATCTCTTTTGTTGTGCCTGATTCTCTCCTTCGGAGACAATCCAGTCCTTGGCTTTAAATATCATCTATATGCTAACGACATCGGAGTCTCTATCTGTAGCCCTTTCCTGCGCACCTGACTCTGATGTCATATAACAATACTCTGCGTGTTGTCTCTACTTGGATGTCTTATAGATATCTCGAAACTTGCATGCTCAAAATAAAACTCTGCTTTTTTTTCTCTATCGAACATGGCCTTCTCTGAAGTGCCCCCAGTAATAGCACTCCCTGCTGGTACTCATTAAACAGCACTATCCATTCGCTTGCTGCGTCTGCAAATTCGGGAGTCATTCTGGAATGTTTTCCCCTCACCTCTAACACTGGTGAACAAGTCCAATGGACATCACCTGTAAATTATATCTTGAATCTATCTCCTTCTGCCTAATGTCACTGATATCAGCCATGGTCCCAATAGTCATCATCTATCCCCTGGGCCTAAGCAATAGCCCCCTGCTAGTTCCCCTGCTTCCTGTCTTGCCTCTCCACCGTCCATCCTCCACCCAGCAGCCAGACGGATACTTTAAAAAATAAACAGTTACATCCCACTCTCTTGCTTGTAATTCTCTAATGGCTTAAGAATAAACTCTAAACCCTTGGCAATGGACTCAAGGCCTTAGGGATCTGGCCCCAGCCCACCCTTCTGCTCTAATCTCTATATTCCTTCTATACTCTAGGTTCCTTGAACTCCCTAACTCATTCTTGTGTCAGGTCTTTGACTTGGTATTTCTTCACCCTGGAAGATTTTTTTTCTTGTTCTTAACCTGGTTGGAATCCTTCAGATGTCACCTCCTCAGCGAGGCCTTTCCCAACAGCTGAGCCTGGGCAGGGAGGGGGATGATGAAACCCTCTCTACTTCCTTGAAGATAGTTATGTCCTCTCTCCAAACAAGTCTTCATAAAGAGGGAATTCTCATAGGAAACTCAGGAGTAGAAAGGGAGAGCTGAATGCCGACAGCCCCCAAAATGTCAAAGGGATCTGTAGTGGCTATATAAGTTCAGTGGTAGGTAATCAATCACTGAGCAGTCAATGATTACAACCCATTGATCAGACTTTGCCTTGTGACTTTGTGTCCTTGTGTCAAGGCAGAAAGCGTTGCTACATGTTGAATTGTGCCATTCTCATGAAACCTTCCCGAAAAACCTTCTCTGGTTCCCAACCAGATGCTCTCTCAGTCCACAGCACTCCTAAAGCACTTGAGTTCTGATCTTCTTGAGGACAGGAAGTGTGCTTCTTGCTTCTCTTTCCTCCATACTTAGCACTGTGCCTGCACACAGTAGGCAGTCTATAAAACAGTATAAAATACTGTTGATTGCATTCATGATTGCCTGTGACAGGAAAGATTTGGTCTGCTTTCAAGGACTTGTCTTTTCCCCACACTATGAGATGCTGAGTGCACTGAGGTCAAGACGGGGTCTTACCCACCTCTCTAGGTATCTTCATGGTGTCTGGAACAGTGCTGAGCATTTAATGGGGTCTCAGCACATTTTTGCAGAACTGAATTCACTACTGAGGAGACCAATCCATAGTCATCTCAGTTTAACGAGAAGGACTAATGGTGATCAATGCCAGGTCCCTATGGTCTTCTAACATTTTGAGAGGAGAAAAGGGGATAGTGGATATGATGCTGAAGTCTCCTTTGGGGGTCTCCTCTGGAGAAAAGAGAGTTTTCCCCTTTTATTGAAGATGCCAAATGAGGCCTGGCATGCAACATGGATTCATACGGCTTTTTTGTGTGTAAACAATATGTCCATTATAGAACAGTTTTATATTTCCTCATCGGACTTGAAAGGGTGGCGCTTTGTATAAACCACATTGTTTGAGCTGAAAATTGAATTCTACAGATTTCATTTTGATAAGAGAATTCTGGCTTCATTGCCAACCAACATTTTAAGAAGTCACATAAAGAAGCAATGCCTTAAAAACGTATTTTCTTAGCATGCTAATTCTGGTAGGTATCATCATTCTCTACACTCACTTTACTTGTTGCATCTTGAACATTCTTTGTTTAATCAGAAGTGTGTGACGTCCAAGGCAATAGTCTTGGACTGAATACCATTCTCTTTCTTCTATGGCAGCTTCCGTGTGCATGTCACAGAGGCTGTGTCACTGATGCTGGAACCATCATCATCATCACCATCAAACATTCACATTCATCAAGATCTCTCTGTGTGCCAGGCGTCTCGGGAATCACTTCATATGCATTGTCTTGTTTAACACTTCATAAGCCTCATGGGGCAGATCCTATTATCCCTGTTTCATAGATGGGGAAATGGAGCTCAGAGAGGTTAAATAGCTTGCCCAAGTTCTTAGAGTTGTTAAAATGTGGAGCTGCCTGGTCAACGCCAAGCCTACACTCTTGAGCACTGCCTAATATGTATGTAACAAACACAGCGATGAACACCACCCATTCCTTTGGGTTTTGACCCTCTGCATTAGCTTTGGGAGACACATGGGTGTGGTGAAAAGAGCATCGATGTTGAAGTCAGGCAGACCTCAGTCTTAACCCCAGCACTATCACTGATATCAGTTAGGTGACCACGGGCAAGTTGTTTGATTTAGCTGAGCTTCACTCTCCATATCCTTAAAAAGGAGACAAGAATAACATTTGCGAAGTTCAAGTGCCTGCAATAGAGTAGGGGCTTAATAATATTCTACAATTATTGGGCACTTACTGTGTGCCAGACCAAGGACTTTATTTTCATGGATTATCTCACTTAATCCTCAACACAACTCCATGAGATTGGGGCTTTTTTTCTATCTCGTGTTATAGATGGGTAAATGGTGGCTTAGGGAGACTGTTACTTGACAGATACCTGTTCTGGAGTCAAATGAACCTGGATGAGAAAGGTAACTCTTCCAACTAACCATCTCTTGGCAGAGGAAAAATCCCTTTAAATCTCTAAAGCTCAGTGTCCACACCTGATATATGAATTACTACCTCATTAGGATGCGGTAGAAATGGAGTGACATAAGGTAAGTAATAAACAATCATAAATGTTCATTTCTTTCCTTTGCCTCTAATGGACCCCCTACCACATCACCTTCTTCTAAATTCCCATGGTATGTTGTGTCTTTCTTATGATCTATATTACTAAGTGCCTCCAATGTTGGATTCTAGCCTCCTGAGAGGCAAACAAGCAGTCAATGATTACAACCCATTGATCAGACTTTGCCTTGTGACTTTGTGTCCTTGTGTCCTTGAGAATGGCACAATTCAACATGCAGACTTGTTTGTCATCTTTGTCTTTGGGTTCCTCACCACACTTATCATAGAAACTGTCCCATTGCAAGCATTAACAAACGAATGCATGAATAAATAAAATAAATAATGTGTGAACAAAAGAATAAAGTGGCTCCCCCAACAGGAGGCTTCATAGCTTCATACCTCCGTTGGAAGTGGCAGCTTTGGCTCAGCACATGGGCAGGGCAGTGGACAGAAACCTTTCTCCATTGCCACTGTTGTCCCTTTACAGCAAGGGGAAATTCTAGCCAGTTGCTCTCTGATATGAAAGCAGTCATAAAGCCTGGGAGTCCATGTGCCAGAGGAGAAATGATTCACAGTCGTTGCACCGTGTAGGAAGGACGAACTGGGAGGCAAACTGCTAGCATGCTCCAGGGTTTGCCTCTCGGTAATGTGAGCTTTGCAGTCTGGCCAGGAGTGAGCTTTTTACCATAAACATTCAGGGCATGCTGCTTATGTTTTAAAAGTGACGTGTTTTAATTTCCAGCCAAAAATACTATATGTTTGGATTGCAGTTTCTCAAGTTGCTAAAAAATTATTCAGAGGAGATGAAAACCTGCCATGCGGTAGAGGAAGCAGCCTGATGTTTAATGCAAAAGCTAAATCAGTTCTCTGGGGAACACTGTCTTCTCTTAAGGCCAGGTCATGACAGTGGACACTGCAGAGCTAGGACATCTTCAGTCTCCCATGAATTGGTGTCATCTATGGCCAGCTTGGATTCTTGAGGGTATAAAACAATGTCAAGACAATTTGAATTATTTCATCTGTTGGGGGTATATCAGATGAAATAGGGTAGATTAAGCTGAAGTAACAAATAACTCTCAATTCCTAATGTCTTATGACAATTAAGGTTACTTTCTTGCTCACCTACATGTTGCTCAGAGGTCAGAAGGAGGCTCTGCTCCATGTCTCCTCTTAAGGGAACTCATCTGCTTGGTGGAACAGCTACCATCTTGAACATTGCCAGTCACCAAAGCATGATAGAGCTCTGGAAGACCCACAATGGTTGCTAAACAGTTAAATGTTTTATCCCAGAAGCAACATGTGTCACCTCTGCTGACCATCCATTGATGACTGGTCATCTGGCTGCATCCACCCACAAGGAGCCAGGAAATGCAAACAACCTATGTTGTGCCTGGAAGGAGAACCACATATCAGCAAGCAGCATCAACAAGTTCCACATTGGGTATTTAATGCACATGAAACCGCTGAGAGAAGAGAGAAATCATAATCATATCTCAGGGGAAGAGGAAGCTTGACTCTTAGATTTTTAAAAATCCATTCTGAGCCGGATACAAGATTATTTTTTTCTCTTTCTCCTTTAACTTCTAAGGAATTGTTTATAAATTCTCTCTGTACTTGAAAAACAACTAAGCCATTAGAGTTGAGATGGATTCTCTGGGGTGTGTGCGTGTGCGTGCATGCGTGTGTGTGTGCGTGCGTGCGTGCGTGCGTGCGTGCGTGTGTGTGTGTGTGTGTGTGTAGAGTGTAGCTAGTAGACCAGAAGACAGAGATAGAGAATGCTTCCACCTAGTGTGGTCCAAAACTTTCCCTGAGCCACCTAAGGGCTTGGAGGTGGTTGGAAAGCTGGAGAATATGTAATGTCCAGTCTAGTGGTTTGCTCTTGAACAGGCTCATCACAAATATTCTAAAATAGAGAAGATTCAACAGACCTTGTGGTTGGAAGTTGCCTCCTTTCTTCAAGTAGTTCAGTGATGCCTGGGCCTCAAGATATGTCCAGGTTAGACTTCAAGGCAGGCAGGCTCACACATTGCACCCCACCCCCTCTACCTCAGGAAGAAGAGGGCAGAGGCCAGGTGACATCAGAAATTATGCCAACAACAAACACAACCTCTCCCATCTGTCCATATCCAAGCTCAAATTTTGTCTTCCCAACAGCCCCCTGCAGTAAACTGAGCATCATTATCTCCATTCTTCAGAGGACAGACATGAGACCTGGAAAGAGAAGATGATTTGCTCAAGGTTGCTTGGTTGTTAAGTGGTAGAATCTGGAGTTAAATTCAGGCATCTGGACGTCAGGTCCAATGCTCTTTCCACTGTGGTTGTTATGGGAGCTAGGAGCCTCTCCATTCCTAGTTCACTGCTACAGACTGAAACATTTGTGTCCTCCCCAAATTCGTATGTTGAAGCCCCTAACTTGCAATGTGGTAGTATTAGTAGGTGGGGCCTTTGGGAATTAATTAGATTTAGATGAGGCCATGAGGGTGGAGCTCCCATGATGGGATCAGTGTCCTTATTAGAAGAGGAAGAGATCAGAGCTTCCTCTGCCTTCTCTTCACCATGTCAGCACACAGCAAGAAGGTGGGTGTCTACAAGCCAGGAAGAGCTTTCACCAGAAACTGAATATGTCAGCACCTCAATCATGTAATTCCCAGTCTCCACAACTATGAGAAATAAATGTGTCGTTTAAGCCACCTAGTCTATAACACAGGCATACCTCAAGGTACGGTGGGTTTGAGCCCAGACCACCACGATAAAGTGAATATCACAATAAAATGAGTCACACAAATATTTTGGTTTCCCAGTGCATATAAAAGTTATGCTTACACTATACTGTATTCTATTAAGTGTGTAATAGCATTATGTCTAAAAAATCCCTTAATTTAAAAATTCTTTATTGCTAAAAAATGCTAAACCATCATCTGAGCCTTCAATGAGTTGTAATCTTCTTGTTGGTGGAGAGTCTGGCCCTAGCAACATCATAGATCCCTGATCACAGATCACCATAATATAATAATGCTGAAGTTTGAAACGTTGTGAAAATTACCAAAATGTGACATAGAGACACAAATTGGACATATGCTATTGGAAAAATGGCACCAATAGACTTGCTCGATGCGGGTTTTTAAGGAAGCTGAGAAGTCCTAAGATCTGCTGTCGGCAAGCTGAGGGCCCAGGAGAGCCCGTGGTGTCCGTTTCAGTCAGAGTCCAAAGGCCTGAGAACGAGGACAGCCAGTGGCGTTTAGCTCTAGTCTGAGGGCAGAAGACTGATTTTCCAGCTCAGACAGCCAGGCCGGTGAAGTTCCCTCTGACTAAGCCTTTTCATTCTATTCAGGTCCTCAAATAACTGGGCGAAGCCCTCCCACGTCGAGGAGGGCAAACTGCTTTGCTCAGTCTACCAATCTGAACATTGATTTAATCCCAAAACCCTCTCCCAGACACACCCAGAATATGTTTGACCAAGTGTCTGGGCACCCCATGGCCCAGTCAAGTTGACACATAAAATTAACCATCACAATAGGTAGTTATTATTTATTAACTAATTTATTAATGAGCAAAAATGTTATTGCTGCAAGGGGCTTATCACCATAGGTGCAGGCTCCTATCAATGGCCTTAAAATTGTCCTGAGCCAGCCTCACACCATACAGAAGCTGCCCTGATAATGTGAGAATATTCTCTGCCCCACAGTCCCAAGGCACATATCGGTGTGCAGCCAGCTGCATTGTTTATGATGAGCCCTAGGAGGGCTGCCCTGGGCTCCCATTGTCTCACTGAGATCTTCTCTGCCAACCATATTTTAGCTTCTTTCTGCTGCCTGTCTCTCTAGGTCTGAGAGCTGCATGGATAAGGGCTGGCAGGGCACACATCTACAGGCCTAGTCCAGAGAAACTGTCCTCCCTAATCCCCTCTTACTCAGGGTGCACGTTCTCCCCATCCACAACCTCTTCCTTGTTATCCACCCACTCCAGGATTCTGTAATGAGCCCCTTCTACATTCATCTGTGCGAAACTACAAGCTTTTCATAGATACACATGGACCATATAAATCCAATGCCAGCAGGGCCCTTAACAGTCAAGTCATTTTGCCTGATACTTCTGTCTGCATTTGCTTTCATGTACTCACAACGTATTTATGGGCTCATTGTCACACCTTGGGTGGGCAGATCGATGGCCTTTACTGAGCACTTTGTTCTCATCACCTCTGGAGGTCACTGACAGTGAATGAGCTGTCTTTGCTCATCTCCACTGGACCAAGGCCAGGCTGTTCCCAGTGACTGGTTTGGCGACTCTCATTGGAAGCTGGATGTCTGTGTTCCCTCCTTGAGACCTAACTCCCAATGTAATGGTATTTGGAAGTGGAACCTTTGGGAGGCAATCATTTCATGAGGGTGGAGACTCATGAATGAGACTAGTGCCCATACAAAAGAGGCTCCCTTCTGACTCTTCCGTCATGTGAGGACAAGTGACAGCTGTCTATGAAACAGGAAGTGGTCTCTCACCAGACCTAAAATCTGCTAGTGCCTTCATCTTGGACTTCCCAGTCTCCAGAATTGTGAGAAACAAATTTCTGTTGTCTATAAGCCACTCAGTCTGGTCTTTTTGCTTTAGCAGCCTGAATGGACTAAGACGGGGGTATTCCTGTGAAAGACACTCTGGCTCATGGTAGAAAGAGGCAGAATCCAGGCATTCTTGAGATTCTTTACTCTCCCTGTACCTCAAAGCTTGAATCTATTCTATCGCATCTTCACCGTGTGCTAAGTCTTCGAACCTCTATTTACACATGTCCAGGATAGGAATGCTTGTTATCATCTAAGGTAGCACATCTCATTGCTCAAGAGCCCTGGCAATAATAGTAATAGTAGCACTATGATAACAATAATTATTACACATAGCCTTTATAAAGCCCCTCAGGATGCCAAGTGCTAAACACTTTATGTGGATTATCTCATTTAATCCTCTCAAGAATTTTATGAGGTAGATGCTTTTAATTTTTCAATTTACAGTTGACATTCAATAGTATTTTATATTCATTTCAGGTGTACAGCATAGTGGTTAGACACTTATGTAATTTACAAAGTGATCTCCCCAATAAGTTTGGTACCCACCTGGCACTATACATAGTTATTAAAACATTATTGACTACGCTGTATTTTACATCCCTGTGACTATTTTGTAACTACCAATTTGTGCTTCTCAATCTTTTCACCTTTTTCACCCAGCCCTGCAACCTCTGCACCCCTACGTTCATTGAAGCTTTATTTCCAGTAGTCAAGATATGGAAGTGACCTGAGTGCCCATCAATAGATAATTGGATATGGAAGAGGTAGATGCTCTTATTATTCCTATTTAAGAGAGAAGGAAGCTGATGCACACAGGGGTTAAGTAACAGTCTGATGGTGATTCAAATCCAGGTTTTCTAACTCCAAGGCTTGAGCATTTAAATACCTTATTGGCTTCTCTCTCTCTCTCTTTCTCTCTCTTCTTCCCTCCCTCTCCCTCCTACCTCTTGGCTCTGGG
>NW_006443568.1:684544-716378 GCF_000325575.1 Pteropus alecto
CTTTCCCATGACAGCCCCTCAGAGTTTTGCAAATGGCAACCATGTACTGAACTACGTATTTTCCCATTCTTAAGAGCCTCAACGAAGATCCTTCCCTATTCTTCCTATGATCATGGCTTCCAACTCTCTTCCTATCACGCTTGCTGTCCTCCTCAAGAGCTACAGCTGGTTGTGTCTCCTTTTGAAGAATTCAGAAGTAAACATAGGCTCAAGTGACAGATAAGAACAGGACTCTCATGTCTTTATTTGGAACACTTGGAAACTTGCATTAATACAGCCTAAGAGCATCTTGGAACCCACATCTAAGAATGCTGACTCATTCTTAGGTTCATGTCATTAAAATCTCTGTTGGGAATTTTTTCATTGGCAAAGCCTCTCCTTCCCTGTATTTGAGCAGTGAGCTTTTCGAACTTGAAAGCTGGACCTGACAATTGTTGTCTATTAAGAATCTTACGCAATGACAGTCCCACTAGGGATTAGACTCACAAATCAGTGCAAAGCTTTCCAAGACATCCTGTCTGGAAGTGACTGGTAGTTTTGCAGCGGCCTTGGTTGTGAAAGTCATTGGCTTTGTCACTCTTGAAAAGCAGAGATGCAAAGGAAAATGATGAGATCTGAAATCAGAAGACCTGGGTTCTAGTCCCAGGCTTGAACCTGCTAAACGAACTGAGTGATGTTTGGCCAGGTGTTTCACCTCTCACTGGCACATACCATCATTAACAGAGAAAATTCAGCAGTGTCTGGAGAGGCACAGACCTTATAGCCCAACTCATGGGTCTGAATCCTGGCTCTGGTGCTAATAAGCTGTGTGACCTTGGGCAGATTACATACTCTCTCTCAGATTCAATTTTTCCATCTACAGAGTGGGCATACTCGTAGCACTTACATTAAGAGTTTTTTGAGGATCAACAGAGTTAATAGATATAAAGCACCAAGAACATTAATTGGTATGTTAAAAAAAGTATTAAATTACTACTTACATGTATTATTTTACAACAACAACAACAACAATAATAATAATAATAATAATAATAATACAATTGCGCAAGATAAAGGTACAGTGAGAGTGAACTTTGTGATTTTCTGTGTTGATTTACTTGTTTAATTTATTTAAATTAAATAACTCAATATTTGTATAATAGGACTTGGAACACAGCACATAACCAGAGAACAAGAGTCAAATTCTTGAGGTTATACTTATAAAAACAAAAAACCAATTTAGAAGCATATAGGTGTGATTGATCAAAGTCATTTTTGTTTTGTTTTGTTTGTTTTTCCTGCACACACTCCTCCCTGACTAGGTAATATTTTCTGGATGGAATCGGTGAGCAGGGGGCAGAGGACAAAGGGGAAGTGGAACAGAGAGAAGAAAGAAAAAGCAAAAGTGTTAAAATAATCTCTAGGTCAGAAGAACCCTGTGCCCTGCCCTTCGCATCACCCAGACCCCCAGACAGAGCACTAGAGTGGTGGGAGTGATGCAACTCTCGATGGCTTTGGGAGATTCAAGGACAATAGAGAGTCCTTGCCTTGGAGGGGACAAGTCTTGCAGAATTTTCCTGCTTGCTGGGAGCAGTTGATAAGAGGCAGCTGTTCAGAAAGACAGGAGAGGGACCTGAGAGAGCCTCCCAGAGTTCACCATGGTTCAGCGGGACATCGTGGAAGGCATGAAGAGAGCCAGGCCCGGGGGCTTCGTGGTCCAGGCAAGGAGCACGTGTGGACAGAAGGTGACAACAGTGGACCAGAGGCCTCCTGCCCACTGAGGCCTTGGCGCTTTGTAAGTCCCCAGTATCTGGTTTGAATACGATTATGTTTCTGCCACTAAAAGGAATCGAGGTTAAAACCAGGAATTAAACTTACTTATGGGAAAATTAAGAAAGTAACATCTCTAAAATACCTGAGTTTCCTGACTGAAATTTATACTACTAGTACGCTCAGTGTAAAAAAATAATAGAAAACGCTGGCAAATAAAAAATAATAATTTAAATCACCCACAGATAACCACTGTTAATAGTTACACACACACACACACACACACACAGGCACACACATTAGAAGCCTAGAAGGTCCAGAATCTGACTTATTTTACATTAACAATATTTCTGGGGTTTAGATTCTTAACTTCAAAGGAGCGCAGTGATATAAAAATACATTAGGACAAAAGACATGGCATGTAGTATGTGGTAAGAAATAATTAAATGTAAAAAACTTTTTATTTAATATAATTATGTCCTGTGACTGTACCGAAGTATGGGATTACAAATATCACCATATTGTACGTGTCAAAATTCCTCTTTTTACCTGGAAATGGAAAAAAAGCTTTCATAAAACCTATGTACTTAGCGATGTAAATGCAATACTGCATTTTAAATGAATTTTCACACCAAAAATCATAATTAGCAAAATATTTTCAAAAGCATTCTATAATAATAAAAATGCATATTCAATTTTCATTTACCTGATCAGTAGGTGGGGTTGTGGCAAAAATCACTCGTCATCACGATTTGTCGTCACAACTTTTGCGACACTTCAGCTCTTTTGAAAAGCTCCTGCTCTTGCTACACTCTGTGGCAACTCCTTGCTCTTGCTACACTCTTCAAGTTGCCTTTTACTCTGGCATCTGCAGCCCCTTCAGCAGGGTGGTAGGTGACGTCCTCCCATGAGACTGGACTCTAACTACACAAAATGGCCTCTCTCAGGGTTATTTTTGATCTACCTGTGATGATCCATTCCCTCTGTCTCAGCAAGCCTGTTATATACAGGCTACACATCAATTCTGGGCACCACAGTGATTCGTCATTAATTATTACAGCAGTAGGATTTTAAAAGATAATTGTAAAAATCCCTTTCAGAATAAAACTTGTTATTCTGAAGATTTTAGATCTTCCAGTGTTTAGATGTTTCCAGTTTTAGACTCGCAGATAAAATCTCTTTTACCATGTTTACCTCTATGTATATCATATATAATACATCTATCTTTTTATTTTTTAAACTGCTTTATAACTAAGCAGTATATCATTCATTTTTTTATGTAGCTGTATTGTCTTTATAAATAGCTGCATGGGACTCCATTATATGAAACTGCTACAATTTATTTAAGCAATCATCTACTGTTGCATGTTTTGATTGTTTCCAATTTTCATTATTACCAAAAAAAGAAATTGCAATGACTATCCTTGAACATGTAACTTTGCATGCTATTTGAACTATTTTTCTAGATAAAATTTTAACAAGAGAAGTAGGTGAACCAACTGGTATGCATATTTTAAAAATTGTGATATTTATTGCTAAATTGTCCCTCAAAGAGGTGACACCAATTTACACTTAACCTAGCAGGGTATGAGAGTGAGATTTTTACATACTCTCTCCAACCCTCAGTTCTATCATCCCTTCTATTCCTTGCCTATCTGAGAGGTAAACATCAAGTATCGCACTGTTGGTATAAATTCATGTTTATTACCATTTCTTTCTTCTGCTTTAAGAAATTCCTGCTCATGTTTTTAGCTCATTTCTTTTCTATAGAGGTGCTACTTCCTTTTCTTATTAATTTATACAAATTTATAGATACATGCTTTTTAATTGTCAAATGCACTGCAATTATGTTTTCTGGTTTATTGCATATTATTTAATTGTTTTTATATTGTACTTTGGAGAATTTAAATTCTTTTAAAGACTTATTAGCCAAATTTATACTTTTTTTTTCATTAATGAATTTGTGGGTAGTTATTTACCTGGCAAATACATAAGAAGTTTAAGATGATAATTGGGAGCTTTATAAATCTCAGTCTTTCCCAAACACCTTATACATTAGTTAGGATGTTCTCATTTGCAAGTAAGTAAACTAATTTAAACATTAAAGAGGATCCCTTGACTGGTATAAATGAGAAACTGAGAAGTAAGTTGTGTAACCTTCAGGCCTTGTTTTTCGGGTTCCACCTCTGCTTCTCAGCTCTTCTCTGTACTTTTCTGTGTGTTGGTGGCACTCTCAGGCTGATTTTGTTCCTCACTGCAAGATGGCTGCCAAGAGAAACCAGGGCCTCATGCTCTCTCACATTCACAGGAGAGGAAAGAATGACTCTTCCTGAAATGATCAAAAGACAGTCAGTCCAGAGCTTCTCTGATTTGGTCACCTGAACCAGTCTATGCAGTGTGTATGCCATGTGCTGATTGGCTTAAGTCTGGTTTGTGAACCAACCACCTGGAAGGGGATGAGGTAGTCCAGACTGGTTTAGGCCAATCACCTCTGGGCCAAGGATAGAGTCAAATCACAAGCTATTTCACAAGGGAGGATGAGTGGGCCGGATGTTGGACGTGGTCCACTTAGATTGGCTCCACACCCTGGGGTGGGGGTTCGGTATGATTTGGTGGTTGAGGATATGGGCTTTGCAGTCAGGAAAACCTAGATTTGAATGCTGATTTCACCCAACTTGACTTCAGGAGTAATAATACCAACCTTAGTAAATGTTGTTAGGAGGAGACAATGACCTTGGGTATGGGGAAGCCCTGAGCACTGTGCCTGATCCAAGGCAAGAGCTTCAAAATGGTAGCTATCGACCTTTTTGTTCCTACACTGCAAACTCCCTCACGGTGGGGATTGACTGAATCTTTGAGTCCTCTGAGCTCAGCCAGGTGCCTGGCAAGGAGTAGGTCTTTGGAAAACGAGCTTTTGATGAATGGGTCAATAGCTGCAACCTTTTTCTTACTCAGCAGACTCTGCTGACAAACGAGTTCTTCTCTCAAGCAACTTGACCCTCATGCTGTTTCAGAGCGGAGGATTTTTCTCGGTTCTCTGTCCTCTGAAGCTTCCAGAAAAAAAAAAAGAAAATGAGCTTTTGATGAGTGGGTCAATAGCTGCAACCTTTCTCTTACTCAGCAGACTCTGCTGACAAAAGAGTTCCTCTCTCAAGCAACTTGACCCTCATGCTGTTCCAGAGCGGAGGATTTTTCTCTGTTCTCTGTCCTCTGAAGCTTCCAGAAAAAAAAAAAAAAAAAGCTCTGGCCACAGGTACCATGTAGGAAATGGGTATAATAACAACATTTCTTCATAAAGTTATTGTGACGATTAAATGAATTTATACGTATAAACGGCTTAGAACAGTGCCTGCTCATGGTGAGCCTGCAGTAAGGGTTAGCAATGGTAGTTAAGGATACAGACTCTGGAGCCAGTCAGCCTGGGTTCAGATCTCAGACCCACCACTTACTAGCCACTGATGTCACTGGGATAGTCTCTCTTCTTAGTGTCTCTTTGGCCCAGTTGTAAAAGTTAGTTAAAGCCAAGGTTTCTTTCAGCAGACCAGCCTGCGGAGGCTGTGGCAGAGTGTCCTCTAGGGAAATCGGCTCTAACGCGGGCTGGGAGTGAGCCAAGTCCTAATGTGCGTCCTTTGAAGGCGTGCCCAGCTCTACTATTTCAAATGCAATATGCTTATTGCTGGTCTGATTTTTATTGGGAAAAAGCAGTGGTGTACTTTCCAGGTCCCTGGGGTCTGAATTAAAATAAAGGAAGTACTTTAAAAAATCAAATCCAAATAGTAGGACTTGGAAGCATGCTGTCAGGCAAGGGTATCACAGACCCTAAGCTGCTTCCACACCAAGCCCTGAGACAAAGCCCTGTGGTAATTGCATTTGGAGGTCCCAGAGGCATTGGTAATGGGGGCTGGTTTCTCTCAGAGTCCTGTCTGCATCGCAAAGCAGATCAATTACAAAAGCTACAGCTTGTGGAGTATCCACCAAGTGCTGAGTCCTATGCCATAGTGTACATACTGGTAAGATGGCCACTATCTTCATTTTGCAGATGAGGAAACTAAAAATCAGATTTTTTAAAAAAGCAAACAAACAAAACTTTCCTATAGTTACACAGGTAATAGTGGCAGAAGTAATAGCTGATCTCAGGGAATTTTTTTTTTAACATGAAAATCTATGTTCTTTCCATTAGGTCAGTGTTTTTCTAATTGCCAGCTGAGACCCAGTAGTGAGTCATGAAATCACTTTAAAGAGTTGCAACCAGCATTTTCAAAATGAAATAAAAGAGAATGGAAAATATGACTATCACATGGGTAAGGATAACTAGTGTTTAATGACATTTGTATATATATGTAAATATATACATACATATATATAACTATAATATGTATGTTTATATGTTCTGGGTGGTGATGCAAAATATATTTCCTATTGAGGGTCATGATCAAAAAATTTGAGAAAGCCACTGCTCTAGGATATCCTGCTTTCCAGCTAATAAGGGCTAACGTTTACTAAGATTTTATTGTGTTTAGAATGTTTTACATATTTGGGCTTAATTAATCGTAACAACAACACTACGAGGTAATATCATCCCTGTTTACAGATGAGAAGAATGAAGTTCAGAGAAATAAAATAATTTGTCCCAGTTCACAATATTCTTAAGCAGTGAAGCCTGAGTTTGCACCTAGATTGTCTGGCTTTAGCATCTGTATATACAACCTCTCTTCTGCATTTCTGCTGGAGTTGCTGGGAGGCCTCCTGACCACGTGGTCAAATTGACAGGTCCTGAGAAACCTGATGCCCATTGGAGTAACTGCCTCTGTTATCATCTTCAGTCTCCTTAGTCTCTTACCTCTCTCTATTCTCATTAACAATTCAGACCTGCAGACCTCTCTGTTGAATCTGTAGTTTCAAATTTCTCTCATCCTCCTATATTTTAGATTAATTAACCTTCTAATTATTTAGACATTCATTCACCAACTTGTGTGCAATTCAAATCTATTACACTTCGGGGGATGTGTCTATATCGTGTGTATTCTGCTGCGAATCCCACGTGGTCAGAAGAGAAGTGGAGGGGGGGAGATTTGTAGAATCAATTTTTAAAAATTCTGATGCATTTCTGAGGAATCTGAAGTGTTGATGAGATAGCTGGGGTTCTTGGGTGCTTGACTTTTAAATTCACATTTCTGAAAAGCAAGATACAAAATTGATTATACAGTATGATCTCAACTGTGTTAAAAATGTATATAGAAAGGATTGGAAGGAAGTGAACAGTGGCTGCCTCTGGGTGGTGGGGTGATGGGTGATTTTGATTTTCTCCTTTCGTTTTTTTTTTTAACCCCTCCAAATTCTCTGCAACTGATAAAGAGTGTGACTTTAAAATTTCACTGAGTAAAACAATTTCCAAGGTAGAATATGGGATCATATGTAATTTTAAGAAACGAGTGCAGTTTGTAAGTCAAACGCATCATGGTTTTGGTACTAATGGAGAAGTGTCAGAGCAGCTCCCTAGTAGGGCCCAAGTCACGTGGTGTATCATGTGACATGGGGACTCTAGCCGCCTGTCTGTTATCCACTTTTTCCTGATGCCACACTCTAAGTTGGGAGCAGCTGGGCCAGAGCCCATATTCTGTATCTGACAGTTAGTCCCGTGGGTAGGATGAGGGCCAGTTGCTCTAAAGCAGACTGTTGCACTAGATTGTGCAGTTGCCCCGGGCTGATCTCTTATCTTTTTCATCTTTGTACCTCCTAGGGCCATGCATGACACCGAGCCCAGGAGAAATAATAGATGTGTGAGGAATGAATGCGCGTGTTCCTTAACTTCTGTAGGAAGCACATGTTTGAGGCTCTGTTTAATTTAGAAGGATGGTGTGGGTTTGGTTTGTGCATTTATTTTAAATGGTGAGACCAAGTAACCCTGCAAATACAGGAGTAGTTTGTTCCAGTGCTTCTCCCGAGCTGCTTTTTGGGAAGATGCTAGCCAATGGACAGGAGGCAGTGTAATGGGGTAGTTGAGCAAATGGGCTTGGGATTTTAAATGCCTTTTGTTTCCTCATGTAAAATCCAGCAAAAATGATAGTGCTTACACCAAGGGTTGTTATGAAGCTTAAATGAGATAATACATGGAAAGCTTTTAGAACAATGCCTAGCACAAGCCAAGTGTTCAGAAAATGTGGATGATGATGATGATGATAGCTGAGTGATTTCTGCGGGGTGCAATGCTGTGACTGACAGGACTTGAGTCATATGTGTACCCCTGAAGTGGAGGTGGTGGCAATATCTGAACCATATGGACCGAGAATGGAAGAGTAGTTTCCAGAGGCAAACCGGAATGGACTTACAAGAAGATAGATGAAATGATTGTGTGAGTGGTGAGGGGTGGCGGGAGTAGGGTTGGGGGATGGAGTGGTGAGGTAGATGAGTTCATTTTCTTTGAAAGAAGAGAACATAGGATTTAAAAGCAGCAGAAGACCAGTCTTCGAGTTCCAAATCTTCCATGTACTGCCTGAGTAAGTCACTTATAATTCTGAGTCTCAATACCTCTGGTCAGGCTTAACATTCACCAATGTTCCTGTTTCCTAAAGAATTCACTCTGTTTCTTAGCCCAGTGTACAAAGCTTTTCCCTATCGGGGCCTGGGCTTTTCCTGCCTTACATGTAATCTCTAATCTAGCTACGAGCAGTTACTTCAGTTCCCCTAACATTTTTTGTACTTTCACACCACTGTGACTTTGTACGTGCCAATTCTTTCAACTAGAATGTCTTTTATTCTTTGTACACCTAAAGTCCTTGCTCTTTCTTCAAGATAATGATGGTTAACACTTACCGAGGACTTGCTATATGCCATACTCATTTTTAAGCACTTTTCGTGTGTTAACTTATTTAATATTCACAGCAAACTTAGAAGGTAGGTACTACTATTATTTTTATTTTGTGGATGGGAAAACTGAGGCAAAGGTCATGTAAGTAACTTGCCCAAGATCACCCAATTAGTAAGCAAGAGAACTGAGACTCTAACTCATGCAATATTGAGGTAGAATGTCTTTTTTAGCCATCACAATGCACTGCCTCTCTGGCTTGAAGACATTGGTGAAATTCAAGGCCATTCACAGGAGACCCAGAAGGCCTTTGGCTGCCAGGCCCTCAATCACAGAGAGTACCAAACATAAATTTTTGACATTATTTCCAAATGAAAACTTCAATTCATTCACAGAGATACATTGACAAGACTGAAAGATGTTTGTCATGCAGCCTAAGTCTGTGTCCTCTTTACTGATCCATCCTACCTAAAATGCACAAATCGCTATGTTTTCATAATCTTGAAATTATCTTGTGACAAGCACGATTACATTGTATTCTATCACATATACATTACAATCATTTGGTAAGTAAGAACATTTAAAACATATTAAAATTCTGTAACTTTGACTTTATGTACGTATTTTAATATACTTAATCCTTAAAAATAGAAGTGAGATGGGCCTTTGGAGCTCTGCGAGAACCAAGCCTTGTTTAAATTACCTTCTGCTCTGGATTCTCCTGTCTTCCGTGTTACCCATTCCTCTTCACTGAAATAGCGAGGCGGGCATTGCCGAGTTGGTACTTAACATGTCACATTGAACTTGATTATCTACAGTGCCTAAGGGTGCAGATTTACAGCCAGACTGCTTGGGTTCAAATCCTACCTCACAGCTGCCATTTGCTAGCTGTGAGAACCTGGGAAATCTAGTTAACCTTTCTGAGCCTCAGTTTCCTTTTCTGTAAACTAAGGATAATCGCCGTCTCTACCTCACAGAACCGTTGTAAGGATTAAGTGTGTTGCTACTTATGTAGTGTTCAGACAATGCCTGGCCTGCGGAGGAGCTCGGTAATGTTAGCTATTATTAGGATGAACTTGATGATGTCCTCCTCTCCTCTCCCGGAGTTTGTGCTCTTTGAGAGCTGGAGTATCATTTTATTCATGTTTCTTGGAACGTCCCCAGAACGTTCCAAGAGTTGGGCCCAAGATAGGTGTTCCCAAAATGTCTGCAAAATAAATGAACGAAAAATTCTGTAGAAGTGGGCAGACCGCACTTACCCGGTAGGGTTGTGGTGAAGATCGAAAGAAAGAAATGGTGCTAAAATGCCCTGTAAACGGAAAAGAATGGGATGGATGTTTTTTCCTCTCTTGCCCCACCCTTCTTCCAGACCCAAGCTTCCTTGACAAGGGTGCTTACTTAATTCACAGGCCTGCTCATGGATAGCACCTGACCAACAGAGCCAAGCAGGTGAGTACTGACCAACCACCACTAGGCAGGTGGGTGCTGACTAATCATCATCAAGCAGGCAGGTTCTGCTCAGTCACCACCAGGCAGGTGGGTGCTGACCAATCACCATCAAGCAGGCAGGTGCTGACAAATCCCCAGCCTGCATGGGTTATTCTGACCAGTCACCAACACAGGTGGATACTAACGAACACTTGTGAGACGAGGGCACCAGAAGCAGCAAGGCCAACACCCAGATGTGCCTGTGGCTTAGATGGTGTCTGAGGGAGGCCTAGGCCCTATGTTCAGAAACTAGAGGCCCTGAGGGTGGAAGGACATGGTCGCCTCAGCCTGGGAGTTGGCCATCGTCAATTTGAGATTGCCCTCAGGGAGGAGGGGTTGCCGAGGCGATGGGCCTTCTCTCACCCAGCATGAATTGTGGGAGTTATTGCCCTGCTTCTTCATTAATGGCTCAATGCTAGTGGAGCAGGATCATTGGCACTCCCCGCTTCTAATCTGTTTATGACATCTTTGGCTGTCCCTGCCCTTTACACAAGAAGGAAGCAAGAAGAACTGTGAAATCTCCAGCAGCTTTGTCCTGTTCAGCACAGAACTGTGTCTTGTCCAGCACAGAACTGTGTCCTGTGTGGAGATGCAGTTCCTGTTAGTCCCAGGTCCTGATGAATGGTGTATTGGAGCAGGGAGGGGGCAGGGGAGCATGGGTTGTCCTCTGACTTGGGTAATGAATTCCAGGAGCGCTTGTTTATCGTATCCTCTTGAATTATGTTTCTAACAATATCTGTCTGTGCTCTTACCTGATCTTCTTTCCATTGCAGGTGCAATGTTCACAGCCCTATTTTCTTTGTCCTGGTGATGGTATCAGCAGGGATCCACAGCATGCTTGGAAGAGAAACCTGCAAGATCCCACAAGCTCTGCAAACTTGATTGGGTCGGAGGGTACTTGTGGACGCCTGTGGCTTTGAAAAAGTGTTAAAATTTGTGACTTGTCCTCTGAGTTTTTCCCTTTCATCTTGTTCTCAGAGATTTGTTTATTCAAATATTAGAGAATTGTTTGAAATAATTTATTCCTTCAGTCACTGGTTCTGAGAACCCACTACTAACTGGGTGGTCACCATAGCTCACAGGGTGAATAAGACAGATCGCCCCTGTTGGTCCAGAGGCTGCCACGTAGAGAGAGAGAGGACGACAGTGCACTAGTTCTAATAAAGAGCCAGAGTACTAATTGGAAGAACAAATCCTTTATTAAGCCAACCATAGAGGGAGTAAATGTTATTGAAAAAAGAGCTAAAAGTCAGGGAGACCATGTAGAGAAGGATGTCTATGAACTGGACTTTGAAAGATGATGAGGATTTCAATGGGAAAAGAATGGGAAGAGAACTCTTACCAGAACAATTTTTAAAACATGAGGAAGAACAATTGTGGGCTATCGTCATTATCGTCATTTGCAAAGTATGGTGATGAGGCAGTGATGGATTAAGAAAGCGAAGACATGGCCCCTATATTCGAGGATAGGATACGGGAGAGGAGACAACTCTATGACTTACGGCCTGCGTGCTGGTACTATAATCATGGCACAAATGAAATATTTTGGGATCATGGAGAAGGAAGATGATCACATGTCACAAAATAGTTGGCATTTGGCTATATTTCTCTTTTTAGTTTCTGCTTAGTTCAAGAATTCTTACAAAACGCCATCTCCTCTCCCTCCATCCTTTGATCTTCATGCCACCATCTTTTCTATAAACAGATTGGAAAGCAGTTAGTCCATCACATACTAATGATAATAGCTAGCACTTATGGCCTGGCTATTGCACAAGGTACCTTGTTAAATCTTCAATATCACTAGTTATATAATGGTATATAATGGTATATAAAGAAATACCATTAGTTATTTATTTCTACATAACAAGTTACCCCAAAGCTTAGTAGTTTAAAACAATAAGTACTTACTATCTCATAGTTTCTGAGAATAGGGAATTTACATGTGGCTTAGCTGGGAAATGCCAACTCAGGTCTCTCACAAGCTGCAGTCAAGGTGTTGGCCGGGCTGCAGTCATATCAAGCTTTGGTTTGGGGAAGGATCTGCTTCTGAACTCACTTGTGGGGTTGGTGGCAGGATTCAGCTCCTTGTGGACTATTGGCTATCCTCTGGTCCTTGCCATGTGGACCACTCTGTGGGGCAGCTCACAGCAAGGGAGAAGAGGCAGAGAGGGAGTACAAGAAAGGTGAAGTCACCGTCCATTGTAATGTAATCTCAGAAATGATATTCCATCACCTTTGCTCTATTCTTCTTGTCACTAGGTAGGACATACACTCATGAGGAGGAGATTACATAAGAGCATGGACACTAAGAGGCAGGATCACACTCTATATAATGGAGTTCTCTCATTTTTTTAGAAAAGAAATATGAAACTCAGAGATCTTGCTCAGGCTCACACGCTACTTGAATGGTTCAAATTTGAATTTGAACCAGTCTTTCTCCAAAGCCTGCCTCTTCCCACACTTCTTCCAGTGACTGATTAAAGTCTCTGAACACATCCTGCCCCCGGAGTCACCTGTTCAAGTGACTTGATTGACAGATACCCAGCAACACACTGAGGCTTAGATCGTCAAGCCTGCATACTTTTTCTACTCTAGTTTCCATTCTAGTTTGAGACAACAGTGAGGACCAGGGAAGGCCAAATATCGGATGCCCTGTGAGTAGCTCCTTTCCTGAAAGCCTCGGCTCTGACTGCCCAGGGTCCCGTTGAAAGAACTGGAGTGAGAACATGCACCTTGCAGTAATGTCCTTTTTTCACAGATGATTAATCAGGAGCTTCCCTGGGTGGTTTGGCACAGATGGAAGTAAGGGAGAGAGCCAGATCATAAATCCAAATAAATTTATAGCCTCACCATCTATCCCATTATTTTATCAGGAAGGCTGTGTTTCCCTTTAGTGCTTGAAGATGTGGAAGAGGTTTTGCATATTGAGGGCTCAGTACTAAGGGAATAATAAATCCACCAGGCAGGTTTTTGGTTGAGAGCAACCAATGGAACATTGTTTTGGACAAACTTAAAGATCTTGCCTTCGCTGATAGGAGCAGTGTTACAGAAATTTCATGAGAAATTCTAAGGCACTTTATGCATGCTGCCTTAAATTGTAGTTCTTTCTCGTTTTCTATTTTTCCCTGTTTTGAAATTTCTCAAAGATTACTATCTTTGTATCTGCACAGCTCCCAACCCATCTTGCCCACGGTAGGTACCCAGTAACTTTCTTTTCAGAAAATATGTAACCATCTCCCAAATGAATTTAAACAGCCCTCTTTACATTGAGTTCAGCTCAGCCATTTCTTTTTCTGAAGCATGGAGCTATAGAATCAGCTCCCTGCACTTACAGCAGCTCAGGTCTACAGTGCTTTACTCAGTCTATCTGGCCAAGAGGTGGTGTGCATGAATTTGCTATTTCACATTAAAGACTTTTATAATTACTTATGAGATGTTCTGATGAGACTTTGTTGGTTCTGAATCTGTTCCTGGTTCTTGCCCTGATTCCTGGGTCTGCTGTATAGGAGACCCTCACCCTTTCTGTGCCATTATTTCTCTTTTAGTTCAAGGTAGAAAACAGTAAATCATCTCATTTTAGGATGAGTGAAAAACTGACAAGTTTCTCAGAAAAAAGAACATTGGCCCAGGGACCAGACCTCTGTGTAAAAGTTGTTTTGCTTCTAATATTGTTCTTTTAATGAAGTGGTGAAAAAACATTTATTTTGTTCTGTCACTTTCTTGCCATGTGACATCGGTTCAGTAAAATACATTCAGAATCTAACTTTAATTATCTCTATAATACGACTATTATTACTGTCCTGCTTACCTCACAGGGTGAAGGTGGGACTCAAGGAATAATGGGTATAAACCACTCTATGATGTGATGTTAATAATGACAATAATGATTACAATGGCTGTCACATATCACACAGTTACGACATGTTGGGAAATGTGCTAGGTGCTTCATGTGAATTATCTCAGCTAATCCTCATAACGAGCCTGTAAAATAGATAGTATTTACAGATGAGGAAGCTGAGGACTAGAAAGGTTAAGTGACTTGCTCAAGCTTATACAGCTAGTAAGTTACAGAGCCAGGATTCAAACCCAGTCCAACTTGTAAACATATGAACTTGTGTCATTTATATAAAATTGTCTCATATAGCAATGTATAAATATAGTATTATATTAACCACCACTCCCTTTTATGCAAATATAAAGAGTTGCTATTTTATTTTTCACTTTAAGCCACAGAGTACATCAAAATCTCTTTTCTTTCACAATATAAAAAACATGTAAGACTTTTAGCCGGGGTGTCAAGGCCATCCAATGAGGAAAGGATAGTCTTTTAACTAATAGTGCTGGAGAAACTGGATATCCACATGCAAAAGAATGAAGTTAGACCCTTACCTTATGCTATATACAAAGTTAACTCAAAATGGGTTAAATACCTAAAAATAAGAGCTAAAACTATAGAACTTTTTGAGGAAAACAGGAGAAATCTTCATAACATTGGATTTGGTGATGACTTCTTGTATATGGCATCAAAAGCATAGCAACAAAAGAAAAGTTAGGTAAACTGGACTTCATCAATATTAAAAGCTTCTGTGGATCAAAGGATAATCTCAAGAGAGTGAAAAGAAAACCCATAGAATGGGAGAAAATATATGCAAAGCATATCTGATAAGGGATTAATATCTAGAATATATAAAGAACTCTTACAACTTGATAATAACAAAAATCCAATTCGAAAATGAGTAAAGGACTTGAATGGATATATCTCTAAATAAATGACCAATAAATACATGAAAAGATGCTAAATGTCATCATTCATTAGGGAGATGTAAATCAAAACCACAATGAGACCCTATTTCACACCAATTAGGATGGCTATAATAAAAAATAATGGAAAATAATAAGTGTCGACAAGGATATGGAGAAACTGGAAGCTGATGCATTGCTAATGGAAATATAAAATGGTTTAGCTGCTGTGGAAAATATTTCGTCAGAAAGTTAAATATAGAATTATCATATGATCCAGCAATTTCACTTCTAGGTGGAATTAAAATCAATTATACTTCCAAAAGAATTAAAAGCAAGGATTCACACAAATACTTGCATGGCAGTGTTTATACTGGCTTTATTCACAATAGCTTAGAGGTGGAAACAACCTGCATCCATCAATAGATGGTACACGTGGTATAGACATATAATGGAATATTATTCAGCATTAAAAAGGAATGACATTTTCATGTTACAACATGGATTAACCTTGAGGACACTATGCTAAGCGAGATAAGTCAAAATCAAAAGGACAAATCTTGTAGATTCCGCTTATATGAGATACTTAGGATAGGCAAATCCATAGAGAGAGAAAGTAGAATAGAGGTTACCTGGGGCTGGGAGAAGGACACAATAGAAAATTATTGTCTAATAGGTACAAATTTCTGCTTGGGAAGATGAAAAGTATCTGGAAACAGATGGAGGTGGTGGTTGCACAACATTGTGAATGTCCTTAACGCCACTGAATCGTACACTTAACAGTGGTTAAAATGACAAAATGTATGTTATGTATAGTTTATTACATTAAAAACTTAAAAAAAAAGCATAAAAGGAATCTTACCTTGGGATATCTAGATCTTGTTGATTTGACTTTTGTAATTAAATGTAACTTTTTTAAATTTATTTTTTACTATTTAAAAATAACAGTTCCTTGAAGAAAACATAGAAAATACAGATAAACCAAAAGGGAAATACAGAGAAAACATTCATTATCCCAGAGACAGCCACATTTAAAACCTTAGTGTCCTTCCAGACATCTCTCTGTGTCTCATCTTCCTTCCCTTTTCATTCTCTTTTGATGCAGTTCTGCTCCCCTCCAGAACTTTGAGGTCACTTTCCTTTGTGAGTTCTCATCTGTACCAGAGTTTGGTCTTACTCATCCAATGGTGGAAAAACACTTTCTAAAACCAAGAGAAGTGATAAAACACTGAAAAGAAGCCAAGAAATGTGTGATCAGAATGCTCCGATTCATGCTGAGACCGTTTGGAAGTTGTGTTGGAAAGGATAACTTTCAACACACTGTGCCCAGAAGTCTCTGAAGACTCGTGGACAAAGGGATGATCCACAGTGTTTGATATAGTCCATATCACAGAAGAAAATAATACTTTTTAGTTCCCACCCGTCCTTCATTCTAGCCTTTTTATTGGATTATAAGGCAGGGGCAAAAACTGATTAGCTGTGTTCTTGATCAACACATTATTTATTTGCAGAAATTAAAGTCCCAGGTCTTCCCAAGCAAGAGCATGCCTTAGTGCTACCCTTACCTTTTGGATTATGCATAGGGCTCTAGCTGGCTAATTGCAGAGTGTGAATATTTGTTATTTTCTATTTGTGTGTGTCATGTGCCATTGAGTTTGCTCCATCTCCTGACAACTCTATGAAGGAGTGATGTCCACAAGGTCTTGTCCTCAACAGCCCTGCTCAGGTCTTGTAGACTGATGCCTATGGCTTCTTTTATGGAGTCATCTATCTTGTATTTGGTCATCCTCTTTTCCTGCTGCCTTCTATTTTTCCCAATATGATTGTCTTTTCCAAAGAACTCTGCCTTCTCGTGATGTGCCTGAAGCAGGACAGCTCGTTTTGTCATCTTTGCCTATTTTCTATTTACTGAAATGGTCTCTATTTGCCGTAATATAAAAGACAAATAGATGAGTTCTTTTTTTAAGGAGCAAATGAGCTTCTGCTTAGTGCAAGGCGCCTTTCCCATTGAGCATCACAGGGTCTGCCAATGTAGGCAGGCTTCGGACAGAGAACTTCAGGGAGCTTTACCCTCTATGGTCCTAAACTCTCTTGTTGTTTGGTTGTTCAGAAGAGGAAAACATTACTGGAGCTTAGATTTCGCTTATAGGGTCAGGAGAGAAATAAAAAAAGAGTCTGGTTTCTAGGGGAAAGGCAGCTGTACTGCTGCTTCGGTATTATTTCCTCTAGGGTTATCTGCTCACTTCTCAAATATTGTTTCAATAATGCAGTGAGCACCCAAATCCAGAATGTCTATTTTTATTATTTTAGGTTTTCTTAAGCATATCTAATAATTCCCATTTCCTCTCGGCTCTTTGTCTCAATTCCACACGGTTTTGTCTACCCGTGCCCCTGAGCCCTGAGGCCCGTTTTGGCTGCCTTCCTTTTGTTTCTATTGCTCTGCCTTAAGTCTTGCCCTGTGTGGGATATGACAAGGCTGTGGATCTTCTGGGTCTAACACAGTTTGAGGAACATTCCAGATAGTCAAGTTTACCTTGATCCTCTCAATAGTTCTACTTAGCTCTTAAAGCCATTGTAATGCTTTCCCCAAATAGTTCTTAAAGAGTCATTAATTAATTCACTCATTCAACAAATATTTATAAAGCACTTACATTCCAGGGCCTCTGTTAAGCATGGGATATATTTATAAATGAGAAAATCCCTATTCCAGAATTCAGTTGAAATGCAGAAATAGTTAGGTTTTTAGCACTTTACACAAAAATTTGTGCGATGGTTCTTAGACCATGAGTATAATCGCATTGTCTTGAGAGCAGAGAGAATGTGAGATGATGACTTCTTTTTTCTCTTTTTTCTCCTTTGCCCCTAAGACATTATAAACTTGATTATCTTCCAGCCTCTCTGACCAACTATTAAATGTTGGTATTTGTATCCTATTCTAGTTCTCTCCTCTTTTCTTATCATACTATGTGTTGTTTGTTTGTTTGTTTTTCTGGATGGTGGGACTCTTCTCCTGAGCTCCTTCTGCCATATATCCCCCTGCCTACCAGGTATGTCTCCACATGTACTTGCGATTCAGCATTTGGAAGTCTTTATTTTTCTCTAAAACCTGCTTCTCCTATCCCAATCATCTCCCTCCTAATCCCCCAAACCAGAAACCTAGAACTTTAGCAACTAGTCCAGTAACTTTCTATTACTTATACTCCTTTCCCCAACTGAGAAATTGATTCCTAATGTTCTGCATATCTCACCTTTCCTCTAGACTCTCATTACTATCCCTGAGTCTAGCCCAGCGGCTTTTGAACTGTTTTACTGGAGTCCTTTCGGGGACTTCCAAAGTTGGAATGAAAAGGGGTATTGAGGAGGCAGAAGTCAGGGCTTCTCATCCTTGATTTAAACAGAGCAATCACATGTTTATCTGTTTTGCATATTGTTTGAAGTGCAATCCATGGCTACATATTTGAAAACCATTGGTTTTAAATCCTCCTCATTTCTTTCCTGGATTTTTGTAGAGCTGCCACTGATTATGCTCTCTCTTCTGTCTCCCATCTAGTCCAGTGGTTCTTAACCTTTTCCTGGCTGTGATGCATGCTGGGCACACTTCCTGTTCTCAGGTATAAAGACCCGTTATACAATAAAAGCAATTAGAATGCAAGTGAATGAGTGTGGTGTTATTATAAACATCACCTTGAATCCACTGCAATTTATCAAATAAGTAAATACTCTTTCATCTTTACCTATTATCTCTGATAAATGACTTGCGACACATCTCACATACAATCCTCTCTCTGCTCTCACCTACCGTCCACACTGCTGCCGCCCTCTACCCAAGGGCTCGACACCCTTCAGTGACTCCCAGTTGTCTCTCAAATAGATTTTAACCTCCTTATTGTGGCTGGAAAGTTCTGCTGAGATCCTTGCTAACCTTTCCAGCTTCGGCTCTTGCTCCAATTCTTTATGCACCAAGCATCCCATCCAGCACATCCCCAGCGTGGCCAGGCTTCTAGGCTTTTGGTCAGGTGGTTCCTCCTTCCTTCATTGCTCCTCCTCTTTTCCTCTCCTTTGGCCTGCATGTTGAACTCCAAATAATTCTTTTAGATGAAATAGTTTCATTTTCCCAGTAATTGCCACCCGTGTGCTCTATCAACCTCTTCTTCCTTTCTTGCTGAGTAATAAGAATATTTAGTCCTCTCTTAATTCGATAATTGTTCAGTCTATTTATTTCTTAAATTACTTGTTTCTACATTACCCAGTCCTTGCAATTATTCATTTTGAAAAAAATTCAAATCCACAGGAAAGTTGCAATAACGGTATACTTTCCTTATGTTCTTCACCTGGCTTCACCGATTGTTAGCATTTTGCCACATTTGCTTCTGTCTTTTCCTTTTTTTCTCTTCATATACATACATACATACATACATACATACATATTACATTTGCTTCTGTCTTTTTCTTTTTTTCTCTTCATATACATACATACATACATATATATATATTTATGTGTGTATGCATTTTTATGCACACGTACTCATATTGTTATTATTATTTGCTTAATCGATTACCTGAGAGCAAATCGTAGACACCAGTACCCTTTATTCCTAAAGAGTCCAGTAAAAGGTCTCCTGGAACAGTTTTTTTTTATATATATCCATGATATAATGATCTCATTCCAGACATTGAACATTAATAAGATAATTTATATTTATATTTTAAATTGTCAATATTGTCCTTCATGGCGAATATTTTTTCTGATCCAGAACCACTCATTTCATTTTTTTTTTTTGTAAAAACTGTCTCCAGATGCTATCTGCTCCTTGAAGCCTTTTTTCCTTGCCCTTTATTCAGGTGGCCATGACCACTTCCTCCTTTGTTCCCACTTTCCCTCTTCAACCTTCTGTCATAATGTGCATAATGCTTAATCTGGGCGCTCGATTAAGTGTTTGCATCTTCCTCGCCAGACTGAAAACTCCTTGAGAATAGAGGCTGTATCTTATTAATCCTCATCTCTCCAATGTCTGTTGTCTAAATAAATTCAGTACTGAGTATTTCACGCATAGTTTGGACATTTGAAATTCTAGGTTCCTGGTGACACTTTTCTGTTTGGAGGTCCCTTCTTTTCCCCCGACTTATTCAGGCCCAGGTATGAGGGTAAACTGCCTGGGATTGTGGAGCACACATCACAAGGAGCATGGGAAGGCTCCCACCCAGCTAGGTGGCCTCAGGTGACTTATTTCATCTTTGTGAATTTCAGTTTTTTACTCTGTCTTAAGAGGTTAATATTATTTGCTCTTCCTACCCCACTGGGCTACTGGGAAGATCAGATGAGAGGATGAGTGAAAAAATGTTTTGAAATGGCGATGCTACTCCAGAGGCAAAGGGTTGGTCTACCCACTAGGAATGTTCTCAGTTTCATGTCCGTTGGGCTCACCATGTTGCCGTACCCTAGATGCACGCTGGGATTCTCACTCTGTCTTCTGAGGTGCTGAAAGTACTGAATTTCATACATGAAGCACAGAGACCAAGAGTTGGCAGACAGACGTCTCTTAAGTTGGTGTAATTGTAGTGGGTTGAATTTATGTACACTTCAAACCTCAGAATGTGGCCTTATTTGGAAACAGGGTCTTTTTCAATTGAATTTTAAGCTAAGAGGAGGTCAGACTGGATTATGCTAGGTCCTATATCTAATGACCGCTGTTCTTACAGAAGGCCACGTGAACACACACAGGAATGAAGGCCGTGTGGCGATAGAGGCAGAGGTTAGAGCAATGCAGTTCCAAGCCAAGGAATGCCAAGGGTTGACAGCAGTCACCAGAAGCCAGGAACAGGCATGGATGGATTCTTCCTTAGAGCCTTTGGAGGGAGCACGGCCTTGCTGACACCTTGATTTCTAGCCTCCAGAAATGCGAGAGGATACATCGTTGTTTCAAGTCAGCTGGTTTGTTATGGCGACACTAGGAAATGAATACTGTGGCTTTCTCCTTGCCACCTCCATGAAACCCATCAGCCAACCTTCCTGCTGGAATTGAACCACCAGACGAGTGGAGGAAGTGGGAAGGGGTGGAACCCGATTGCCAAGGGCGTGCAGTGCCTCACTGCGCCTTTCTAAACGCCTGTGCAGATTGCAGTCCTGAGAGAGGGTCTCTGGTTGGCCCAATCTTTCTTCTATAGTCTCAGGAAAATGGTCTGAGGTGAGAGGGTACAGAGCACCAAGCTCTCTACTTCAGGCTCCGACATCCACAAGTCGGGCTCCTTGAGTAATTCCATTGGCAGCTTTTAGCTTGTGAGCTCACTGAGCATTGGGAGGGTTTGTCATGGCCTTGAGGGGTTGGCTCAGTTATTAGTGGAGTCTGGAGTTTGGGGCCTGTGCTTGCCAGTGCCATTTGATGCCGAAGGAGATACTACATCTAAGATCTGAATGCCTCCTCTCCTGTGCCAAGGCATGTCCACACTAGGGCAGGGAAGACGCACTGCACACCTCAAGGTGCCCTTGTGCCACTGGCCCCTTGCCTGTCTTCTCTGGGGAAATGATTTCTGGGTGGGTGTTGCTGCCTTGCCCTTGGCTTTTGGGTGTTAGGAGAAAGACAGGAGGAGAAGAACAGGAAGACACATAGCTAAGTCTTTCCCTCAAATTGAAATAAGCTCAGGGAGCCCACCCACTCCCATTATTATGATGTCATAGAAAGAAGCGGCCACAGCAGGGGTGGAATAGATTCATGAAATCACCTGGCTCATTGCCCTCTTCAATCTTCCGTGCCACCAGGATGGCAGAGGTTGGCACATGTCACTGGCAGCCAAGCTCTTTAATACCCAAGGCCACACAGCAGCAAAGTCGGGGGATGAGCTCATTGGGCCGATGCCCAGATGCTCCTCTGGGAAGTTCTACTG
Organism: Pteropus alecto; assembly: GCF_000325575.1. NCBI lineage: Eukaryota > Metazoa > Chordata > Mammalia > Chiroptera > Pteropodidae > Pteropus > Pteropus alecto. The sequence goes on from NW_006443568.1 coordinate 706,209, forward strand.
GGTTCTCACCTGTAATCAGCAAACCCAGACTCCTCATCTTAGAGACTATCAAACCAAGCTTCTCCCGAGATCATTGAAGATGACTGATAATGAATGCGAAATGATGACTCATGTCATATTTAAGCAAGACTCTGGGTGTGCGTGTGAATGGGAATTGCTCAAAATCATGTTTGGGTGCTGCTAATGACATCAAAGCCTCTCTGTGTGGAGAGGGTTGGGGGAGAGGGTTGGGGGAGGGGGACAGTGAGAGATAAAATGTAGTTGCAAATTTCAAAACTAACAGGAAACAACGACTGGAGAAACTTTGTAGAGAATGATGATTGGTGGTGATGGCTGATTCCTCCTTCATATCCTCTGGAAAACACTTTGATGATTTCAAAGTTCTTAAGGGACTTTGCCTATGTGATTATCAAACAAAGTCACCATGATCAACACTGAGTGGTTAGGACTGGCGCTCCTCTCGAGAGAGAAAAGCGGGACAGCCGTCTGCCTGGGCGTCTGCTCTTGCCCCAGCTCAGTGGGGGTTAGTCCGGTCAAATGTCTGTTTGAAAACTCCAGAAAGCTCCAGAGGATGATCATGTAGTTGATCCGTTAGAAAAATTTCAGGATATCACCAGTGTCATTTTGCCCCCAAAGCCAAGGTTTTTGCTTCAAAACCATGCTACCCCTTGAAGCTGTAGCTAAGGGAGCCAATCGGAGTCGAACAGTCTAGTTTGGAACTTCATTCCTGCATCCTTCAGGGGAAAGAGATGAGTCAGATATGGGAAGGGGGCCAAATAGTTCCACGAATCTCTTCTGTCTCAAATGGAGATTTATTATGTTGTAACTTCATGCTGATGGTAATAGGAGGGCCCTCCTAGCAAGAGTAAACTTTTCCCAAATTTTTCAGGAAAAAAAAGATTAGAATTCAGTCTAAAGGGGCAAGGTATCGATACCATCCAGGCCAAACCATAGTCCTCTATCTCTAGCCGACACCCCAGAAAGCCTCATATAGCCAGCCTTTTAGAAACCTTTAATAGCAGGACGGGAACAATGAGATGGACATGTTTTAGGGTTACGTGAGGAAGGTAAAAAGTAAAACTGCTTAAAACCATGAGGCCTGAGAAGCGACAGGCCAAAGGAAGGTACTGCAACTTTTGTTTCCATGAAGTAGAGTTGAGAGGAAAACCTTTGGGACGAAGAACACAAATATTGGGCTTGAAATCAAAAGTCCTGGTTCAAGGCCCAGCTCTCCTACATACTACTAGCTGTGTGACCTTGGGCGAGTCATTTCACCAAAATTTCCTCTTTGGTAAAATGAAGTAATAAGTCCATTAAAAATTGTTATAAGGATCAGATGATGTATTTGAAAGCACTTTGAGTATCGTAAAGTGCTGTGTAAAGATGGAGTGTGGTGATTCCCACGTGGCCGTGAACATGGAATGAAAACGGGCAGAGGTCATGTTCACATCACGAATAGCCAAGAAACCTGAATAGCCACAAGCGTTGGGTTTAGTCATAAGATCTGTTCTTTTATAAGATCAAAAGTTCTAGGAGTGTTTTTTTACTTGTAGGTAGCTGGATGCACTTTTTCCCAGGCCCTTCTAGCTAAAAGTCTTCTGTCTTATGTCACCATCTACTAGAAATCCTTGGACAGCTCTGCCCACTCATTTGCACCTTTGTTTCTTCATCCCTGAAATGAAGGGGTTGAGTAGATTTCCTCGATGGTCCATTTCTGCTCTAAAGTCATATAATTCTACAAAACTGAGAGGAAAGCTTTCGATCAAGTCGAATGGTTTTACAGAACACACGTTGCAGATAAGAAAGTGAGTGGTGTGGTAGGAGAGCATCGAAGTCTTTGGTTTTCTAGAACTTGAGCTCACAATCTAGTAAGGACACCCATGTCCAGATAACTAGCACAGCTCGAAGCAAGTGCCCACCACTTCAGAGTGCCACCGGGGTTTCATGGGAGTTTAGAGAAGGGAGACATCACCCATCAGGAAGGAAAGAAAGGGAGAAGCAGGGAAGTAAGTGGCATTGAGCTGGTGCCCACCTGATGAGAAGCTCTAGCAAGTGCAGCATAACATACATAATAAGTACCTTGTGCAAAGGCTTAGAGGCAGGAAATGGGAGGTGACATGTTCAGTCACACGCCTAAAGTCTTAACAAAAAGGAAAATTAAATAAGCACTGAGGTTGGGGACGTTGCTATTATGTTCTGGGTACAACGCTCGACCCAGTGGTAATTGGTGCACGTTTCTGAGTTAGCTGGCCTGAGTTTATCACTTCTGTTCTCCTTATTGACAAGTTTACTTTGGTGCCAAGCTTTCTCTTGGTAGGACGGGTGCCCACACCCTGTGTGCATGGTCCCCTGGGTGGAGACAACGTTCCTGTCTGGGCACTGCCACTTTCCAGTCACTTCACACACCGGTGTTTGGACATGTTAGTGCCTGGCCTGTTAACACAGAACAACAAGGGAGAGCACCCAAAGGCGGTGCCCTGCTCCTGAGCTGGCACCGGGCCAGGGCAGCCTGGTTTAGCGCCTTTCCCTGGGGTGTCAGGGAGGCGGCTCCTTAACAGTTCTAGCTCCTCTGAGTGCTTCCAAACCAGAATCTCTCCACATGTTAGGGAGGAGAGTTTACGACTTCGTCCTTTTATGATGTACCTTTAAGGCTAATTATTTCTAGAGTTAATAATTCTAATACCTCATTGAATTAGGCATTGGTAAAAGAAGGTATACATTTTAAAATCCATGAAATTATAAGCTGAGTGACTCAGTATTCTGGATGAATGCTTTATAGTCTGTGATTATTATTATTATTAATATTAATAAGTGTTTATTCACCCACACACACCCATAGGGCACTGGGCAGAGCTCATGAAGGACTCAGTCTCCGTCCTCAAGGATCCATAGAAGGCTGTCTCCAAGACACTGTAGTAAATCACACGAGTATTGTAACTGTCAAGGTTTTAAACACCTAAAAATCAGCACTATCATTAGCAATCAGTAATCACTGTTATAGAAGAATAAATCTTGTAATCTCCAAATTACCTGTTTGCACCAATTAGAGTTCAACTGATGAAACATACCAATCAAAGGGGAATTTACTCAAGGCACCCAAGCTTATCTAGGTTTAAAAAAAAAAAAAAAAAGAAGGAACCTGCTGAGTCTCAAACTGTTGTTTCTTAGCTCAGTCTCTGTGAGAGGATTTTCTGGAAACAGAGCTGACAAAGTACCCTCAGGCAGGAGGGAGCCCATTATTCACTTATTTGTTTATTTATTCATTTATTCCCTGCCTACCTACAAAAAGGATTCGAGGTAGGTCACACAAAAAAACACATATTCATAAGACAGTTTTTAAAAAAAAATCAGAAGGTAGGTTGGAAATCTTGGGGTACAGTGAGGGGCACTCTACTTGGACATTTAACGTCTGCAAATCTTTGGTGATTGCCTTTGCTAAACACTATGCTGGGCCTTGTAGGAGCAAAAACAGAAACACATCCCTCGTGCTGCCTGTAAGGAACTTGTAACCTGGGGTGAGACACAAACATTGAATTTAGTTCTGAGCTTCTTAGAAGGTAAAGCACAGGGGAACGGCACGGGGTGTCTAGTTCTCAGCATGCAATAAAAGTAAGCAGGTACATGGAGAGGTAGATTTTTTTTTTTTTCTTTTTGTAAATACTAAAGAAATATGGAAGAGACCCAGTAGGGAAAAAAAATCTCAGTGTTTTTATCAATTTCCCAGAGAGATGGTCATTTCTTGACTGGAGTTGAATGAAGGAGATGAAAATGTGGATCCGCTGGAGCTCCTGAAAACCTGGATCTGGTGCTTGAGGCAAAGCCAAGGAGTGGGGCTTGTGGAAGCAGGTAGTGGAAACTCTAGGTGACCTGGAGGGAAAACCGGACCCCCAGATTTGGCTTGGATGTTGAAACCAGCGTGACTCCTCTTAGCCCCACTCAGCCCTGTGCCATGTGTCAGGCTCCTCCAGAGAGTGTCTCTGCACACTCTGCTACTGGCATAGTCCTTGCCGATCCCTGGATCTCAGTCACAGCACCATTTTCCCAGCCTCTAGCTGGCTTTATTGTTCATCCTATATGGTTCTGCTTTATATTTCATCTCTAGAGAATTATGCCATTGTCATGTTAGGACTCACTTCGTCTATTTGTTTTGTTTTGTTTCTGTTGTTGTAAGGTGACTGTGTGTTCACTTTGATTTCTGCCCCTGAACATGATACAGTTGTTCTAATGGCAGAATTAAGTGGTGACTGACTCTAACCATGCCCTTTGTTGGTAGGCAGCCTCCAGGATGACCCCCAGTGGAATCTGCCTTCTGGCATTTATGCCCTTGTGTATCTCCTCCCACCTTGACTCAGGGTTGGTCTGTGTGACCAGTAGAATATCGCGGTGTTAGACATTGTACCCGGTGCCATGGACAAGACAGACGTAGTTTTTGACTTCACGGAGCTTCCAGAGCTTCCAGCAGAGTGTGTAATGGGGATAGCTGAGACTTTGGAGCTAGATAGAACTGGCTGAGTCCCAGCTTCTCCACTTGGCTTTGTGACTTTGAGTAAATTATTTAACCTCTCTGAGCCTGTTTCCTCATCATTAAATTAAGCAAAATGATATTCACCTTAGAGAGTTAAGAGAGCATTAAATGTGACAGGGTATTTATAAAGCACTTAGCACAGGTTTTGGTGGCTATTCTGCAAATGTTATTCCCCAGAGCTGTGTGAGGTGCTGAGAACACAGTGATGAATGAGAGGTCATCTCTACCCTCAGGGGGCTCAGAATCAAGGGAATGGGACAGATGTATACTCACTAAAGTTCAAGGCAGACTGTGACAAATGCTGTAGTAGAGGCAGAGAGGGCAATGGGAACCGATTTTAACAACCCTTAGAAGATACACAGAATTTTCATCAATGGAGTAGGGCAAGAGCATTGCAGGCAGGCAGAGAAAACCATAAGTCATGAGGTAGGTGTAAAACTTCCCGATATAAAAAATAGCGAACTCATATTAGCTGAGTGCTCTCGCTTCCCTATTGTGGGCTGTGATCTCTTGATCTGTAGACTACAGCTGTTGAACTAGATAGTAAATGTTTCTTCCAGCTCACATATTCCACAAGAGCAGGGAGTATTGCTTTATTCATTACCAATTTCCAGCTCCTAACACATGGTAGGCACTCAATAAATATTTATTAAATGAGTAGGTATAATTATGTGTGTGAGCAGCTTGTCCCAAATGAGAAAATCAAGGAAGTATTTTTTCCATTTACTGTAAGTCATTTCCCTCAGGTACACGTGTGGTGGCAGCTAATCCAACTACGTCATGTCACTGTGTCTTGTCAGAGTCCTTCTACCATTCTGTGCCTTAGATTTCCTGGCTGTACTTCTTTTTCTTCCTTGTATTCCAGAGTCTTGTTGTGAGATCCTGCTCAAACTTGGAAGCTACCAATATTTCCCTGGAGGTTTCTTTAGCGCTCAGCACCATGTCATCCATCCAGGTGGGACAGACCCAGTCTACTTTGAAGAGGCTTCGCATCTTTCCCTTTATTTAATCCCGTTTTGCATTTTGAAATTAGAGCACAACAGAGAGTTTCTAATGCCTTTGAACCACAAGGGCTGACTCGGAGGTGACATGTTAGTGAAAAGGCTGAGGGCGTGGTGGTCTTCCACGATCACTCTTTTTTTTTGTCTCCGCCCCCCTCCCCAGGCCAATGCTTAAGACACTCATGCTGTTTTTTTTCTCCACTGGGACTCCCCTAGTGCATTGTCCCCTGGGGCTTACTCTGTTCCAAGCTTTTCCAAATCTCCTTGTTCTTCCAAAACTCATTCTGGGTTCCACTCCTCTGTGATCTGATGTCTCCTTTATTCTGGGTACAATTCAATACGCATTTGATGCCTGTCTTGTGCCTAGATCAGTGATAAGCTCACAGGGTGCACAGATGAATAAATGATTCCTGATCCCTGGACTTGCTTTCTAGAATGGGAGTCACCAAGATGACAAATGGAATGATGCAGAACAATTAATGGACAGTTCCTCTTTAGTCCCTAGTAATATTTGCATTTTAACAGGACCCTTTTAAAAACAATGGTGTATCTTCGAAGCCTATTTTCGTTAAAAAAAAAAAAAAACTTTAAAAATATTTTAAACCTTAAGAACAGTAAGTAGAGCAATACTTATTAATTGCAGAAAACTTGGTAAGTAGGGGACAAACTTTTCTATGATCCACTACCCAGAGGCAAATCAGCCTTAGCATATTTTTCCTGTGCATTTGAGATCCTATGTTTACATAATTTTGCGTACTACTTTTGTCACTGAGCACTATATCCCAACCAGTTTGCAATGTTGTCAAACACTGAGAGTGATTCTAATGGTAGGAGTTTGTCAGCAAGTAGGAGTGCTGAATTTATTGGCACAGAGACTTGGGATAGTCTCTCTAATAAGACACCCTTTTCTGCCAGCTTCTAAGATTGGCCCTGCCTCCCTGAAAGTGCTTCCATAGTATATTTGTAACTGATCTGCTCAGCCCTTCTCTGAAGAAACAGCATCCTGTGCTCTAAGGTGCAGGCATTTCCAGTTTTCAGATTCTCCACCTCCTCCCTTCCCCCACCCCAATTTCCCTTGTCTCCAGCGTCTCCAGCGAGAGATAATATCTTTCATCTGAGCCTCTCTCCCTGCCTCCGATGACTGTCTCCCCTGATGAATTCTCTCTGGGTGACTTTGGCATTTGCATATTTTCTCGCTTGGATATTCTAAGATGTTGGAACCAGAGACCAGGTTGACACGATCAGGTACTTAGCTGAATGAGGCTTTCTCGGGAACTGCACAAATATTTGGAGTCGGGTGTGTGCCAATAGGCAATTAATTGAAATGTGGACACAGCAAGCTTCTGGAGGCAGGAGCCTGAAGTTGAGAAATTAGCTGTGGGAAGCGATCCTCCGCAAGATACAAAACAGTAATTTGGGAATTTCCTTTACCTCAAACTGAAATAGATTTGGTACAGAAAGAAAAAAAAAAAAGAAAACAAAGAATAAGTGTAGGATCAAGGTTGACTCCTGTGTTACTAGGTTATTAGAGCGGGAAGCCATTCTCAGAGAACATTGATATGACCCTCTTGAAGATGGAGGAGAGTCCAAGGTCATAGCAAACCTGGGCAAATTCAGGACCAGGGGCAAGATGTCCTGACTCCAGCCCAGGGCACTTTCCATTTTATAAGCTGATTGTCTACCTGGAGACCTGGATTATCATATTAGGAGCAGAAGGGCAAGGACTGTGATTTAAGCATTTTCCTGTCACCGATGACTTTGTGAATACATTTAGTAAATCCATGACAAAACCAAGCTACTCACTGACTGTACTTTTTAACTCAAGAATGGAAGCACATCTGGCCAACCTTTACGGAGCTCCTGCTGCATGTCTGGCTGCCTGCTAAGCACTGGGGATGGGAGTGATTACAAACAGGGTCGCTGATCCACGCCTTATGGTGTTGGTGTAATCCCAGCGGAGGCCTGACCTCCTGAATATCCTCTTCAAAAGTCTGAAGCCTCTGTGCCCATCCACATTTCTCCATCTTCCAAGAGAATGGACTCACCTCCTTAAGATTTTTATAAATGATGTATTAAAAAAGCGGGGCTCAGACCCCGACATGTGTTAGGATCCAGGTTGTTTTAGGGTGAGGTGAAAATCACCTTTTTGTTGTTCAGGTTTGTGGCTCCAAAGTGATCATTTTTAGGTTTCCCCTAGAACATGATTCTCAAGTGTGGCCCCTGAACCAGAGGCATCAGCACCACCTGGGAACTTGTTAGAAATGCACATTCTCAGGTCCCACCCCAGCCCTAGTGAATCAGAAACTTGTGTGAGGGCCCAGTAATCTGTGTTTTCACCAGCCCTTCAGGGAATTCTAATACACAAGTTTGATAACCATTGCCCTAGAAAATTATGATTTGGAAATCTGGGCTCCTGAACTCCAGCATAAGGAATCTGTTTTTCCTTATCGGACTCTTAAGAATAAACCTTCGTTATTTCAGAATACCCAGGTGAGCTGTTTTTATACATTGCTGAGTAATAAATTGGAGAAACTTTCTAAGTGATTCTTTGAAATTTAACTGACCGGCACAGTCAGACACAATTCTGGTAGCCCAACCTACTTCCAGTAAGTATGATATTATCATATTTTCAAGTTTCATGGAGTGACTAAGTTAATCGATTGCGTAATCTGTTATTTTTAGAATATCACTTCTTTACCTCATGTGAAAGTTTATTCAAATGGGAACGTTTTATTACCCCAAAATGTTTTCCTGTATACTTTAACATGTTACTAAGGAAACCAGTTGCAACATTTCAGTGATATTGTTGCTCTAACAAATTAACAATTCGGCAATGGATATGCCATACTATAATGTTTTTTCTCTCTAGAAAATTTCACACTTATTGAATTTATACATTTATAACACAGGACATTGGAAGCGACGGGAGTAAAGCCGTAAAAAGAAATCAGATTCCAGAGTGACAGAGAATATTTCTCTGGGATGTGTTTTGTGCTGTTTGAGCATAGGCAGAACTAGGTGATTTTTCATCCCTCATTAGGAGCTTCTCTGCGTGGGGAAACTGATTGGGAGAGAGGAGCCATCTCACAAGGACACTAGCATGGAGGCTTGGGGGGTTCTAACTGGTGCGCTGTGCTGGGAAGGATGAAGACTGAATGTGTGGTGCAAAGTGTGTGCTAATCACACGTTTAAGGAATCAAACGACATCAAAGCATGAGATCGCACGGGCGCCTGAGATGGCACCAGGAGATGGGGGATACGGCACAGTGGGAGGCCTCCTGCTTTTTCTTTCTTGATGGGGGAGGAGAGGTTATTAATGATGGGATGAATTAGAACAGATGGATACTTTTGACACATTTCCCCATGTTGTTATTTTCCAATTTCCCATCTTCCCACCACCTAGTCATGTGCTTTTCTCTTGGTTAGGAGTGAAAGCATGTGACCTTTCAAAGGGAAGCCTCCGGAATGGAGGGTAGAAGTGGAGACATTGCCATATGGCTCAGAGAGCATGCTTCCTGAAACCTTTGCTGGGAGGGGAAAGGGAGAAGTTACCGTGGGCACGCGTGTTCTTGGACACTGTGTTCAAAGGTGAGCCATGTGACTTTCCCACTCGCTCCATCTCAGCTTCACTCCATCCCAGCAGCCATCACTCCCTTCTTGATTGCAAGTACCTTTCTGCAGCCTGGAGATTTGCATTGTAAATGGTGTTTGTTAGGCCCCTGAAATAATATTAATCATTGAAAAATAATTATGTTGCATAATTTGTACATAAAAAAGAAAGAATGAACATTTTGCTTGAATTAATATTTCCTCGTCTGTATCTTTCTTATCCCCACAAATAATGAGACCCTTGTCTGCCCTTCTAGGTGAGAATGGCTCTGGAAAAGTAAAGCTACCTACCCTCATATGGGTTCTTGAAATGATGCACATTAGTCCACAGACTGCAGATTATGCAGTTTCAGGTGGAACAGTCAGGAATGGGGAAATATAGATATCTCAGCACCCCATCACTAGACCCTTCTTGCAGAGAGACAAAAGGACAGGCACCGTTGAGGTGGGCAGAAGGAAGCTCTGGGATGCAGAGCCTGGGTTTCTGCTTGTATATCTTCGTGTCCACTTGTAGGTATACAGCTATCAGTGACCAGAAGCCTCAGAGAGTTGGGACCCACCCTCCATGCTCACTACAGTGGGTTGAATGGTGCCTCCCCAAAAGATACGTCAATGTCATAATCTCTGGAGCCTGTAATATGACCTCATTTGGAAACAGCATCTTTGCATATGTAATTAAGTTAAAGATTTTGAGATGAGGCCACCTCATATTATTCAGGTGGGCCCTAAATCCAATGACAAGTGTCCTTATATGAGACAGAGGGAGGGGAGACACAGGAAGAATAGAGGAGGAGGCCATGTTAAGATGGAGGCAGAGATTGGAGTTACGCAGTGACAAGCCAAGGAATGACTGGAGCCACAGAAACTGGAAGAGGTAAGGAAGGATTCTCCTCTGGAACCTCTGGAGGGAGCGTAGTCCAGCCGACACCTTGATTTAGGACTTCTGGATGCCAGAACTGTTGTTTTAAGCCACTGAGTTTATAGTAATTTGTTACAACAGCCCTAGGAACTGAGGCACGCATCATGCCCTGCCCC
>NW_006443568.1:716498-814121 GCF_000325575.1 Pteropus alecto
CCAGGAAGGTTCTTTCTCCTTTCCAGGAACGCAGGGACCCAGCACTGAGCACACAGAATTTCCATGTCAGGTCACTCTGACATACAGTTTAGAGCTAGAAATAAGGGCCTGCATAAAAGGCAGGATTGGAGAGGCTTCAGTAGCTACCATTTTGGACTTTCTGGCGTTTTATCGAATCTCACTGGCTCATAACCAGATTTCACACCCATAGTTCAGAACAATATACACATTTAAAATAAGAGTATCATATATTGAGTGCACATGTGCCAGACACTGTGTTAAGAAGTTTACGTTCATTATTCCATTTATCCTTGCAGCAGTCCTGAATGTATGTAGGTGTGGTTATCCTGATTTTACAGATGAGGAAACGAAGGCCCAGGGTCATGAGGTAATACTTCCAAAGTCAGGAAGCCAATCGTTTGCAAAGCCAGCATCGGAACCTGGGTGTCTTTGACCCCTTCCGGCACCTTACTTCCTCTTTGTTCAAAGAAATGCAGCTCAGTGCAGGGACATACATCTGTCAAAGAATATAAGTATTTTTGCACGTGAGGCCATTCAGCTTGGGCTTTTTTCCTTTCGTTGGCATATTTTCTTTTTCATTGGGCCTCCAAGGGGCTTTTGGGGACAGATACCAACCTAAGCTGTATCCTCCAAAAGGTGCTTTCTGGCTTGGTTAGAACTCTATGTTGTTTCTAAATTGACTCCTTCAAGTGTCAAGGAGAATCTCTGATTCAAGTACCTAAGGTCGGCTGAGTGTGGTCTTTTACTAAGTCCCCTTAGTGACTGTACATTTGGATCCTGTCCCTTCCCAGCCTGCTGACCCTGCTGAGCAGGGGTCGGTTCAGTGTGTCCCCTGCTATTCTGTTGTTCAACACAAAGTCACCCTCTCTGTCCTTCAGGTCCTTTAGGTACTTGAAGAGGAGTGACTTTATTCAGATTTGCAGAGTTCGATTGGGTGTGTTGAGCTTAGAAAACTGTTGTACTTGGTGACTTAAAGATCGATGCTCTGTGGCAGGTGCAGGAGAAAGAGCCCTGGACGCGGAGTCAGAAGACCTGGGTTCTTGCCTGGCTCTGCTTTATGGCCTCTCTGGGCTCCAGTCTCTTAATAAGTGAAGTTAGGACAATAGTACTTGTGAGAATCGGAAAAAATAAGAGATGTGAAAGTCTTTATGAACTGGAAGGTATACAAGTGCGAAGATGACTGGTAGGTAATAAGCACTTAGTTAACATCTGCTGAAGGGATGTGTCTTGTGTCTGCAGATGGTTTTTTTCCCTATCTGTGTAGCCAAAGAGAATCTCTTCCTTGGCTTTCAGGGAATGGAAAGCAAGACACTCTCCATCTCCCATGTTGTCTTCTAATTGTCTTTTCTTTCCCATCATAAAACGGTCAGAACAAAGGGCAAACTCCATGGCATTGTCAGAATGGAAAGGCCTGTTTTGGCTTCTCGTCTGAAGCCCTGCCTTTAATTGGTACCAAAGTATCCTTGTAAACAGAGAACATATGGAGTCTACAACTGAAGCTAAAGGCAAAGGAATATGAAAATGGTTGAGTCAGAGAGAGGAAGGAAGGGAGGGAAGGAGGAAAGGGGAGAGAAAAAAAGAGGGAGAGAATATGCAATAGAGCCGCAGTGCTAATTATTCGATTTTATTCTATGACTTCCTTCCCGAGTTGGGTTTTCCTAGTGGGAGGAGTAATCGTGTTCAGATGGTTGAATACAGATTGAAATGATGGGATTCTCTCTTGTTTCCTGTGGGTTGCTGCAGTCCCCGTAATTGTGGTGTGTGTGTGTGAGCACAGGGTCCCGCTACTCCAGGCTGGTAAGGTTGGCATGACCGCTCGCTGGACCTCTGCAGGAAGTGTGCCAAAATGCCTCCTACAGCAGCCTCTGCAAAGCCAGCTTTCTACACCCAGGTCCACCATATCCTGTATGCAACAGAGCTGGCTCGTTTTTCAGAAGGTAAAGTGATGAAAATGGTAGGAAGCCCTTATTCATCAAAAGACATAAGAGGCTGGGCCAGCCCGAAAGGTGTCAGAGATGTGGAGGGAGGGAGGAGGAGGGAGGCACTGGCTCCTGTGCAAGTCTGGTCTAGTCAGAGTATCACTGAATGAGGAAGCCTTGCTCTCCAGGTGCTTACTGGGCTCTTGGCCATCTTCACAGGGATAATTATCAAGAGGCTTGAGCATAGCTCTAACCTCTCTCTTTATATAGAACCTGCAGCATGGAAGCCTGGCTGGGCTAGTTCCTGGGCACTGGGAGTCACTCATGACCCACTGAAGGGCTGTAGCAGGGCCCTTCTTGGGCTCCAGAGGAGACCTTGAGGAGTGGCCTATGGCTAGCAGCAGACAGCTACCGCGGGGCCTTGGCTCAGGTGGTATGAGATCCCAACACTTCCCCCAACTAGCCTCAAGCTCAAAGTTTGTGTTTCCTGCCCAGGACCAGGGCAGACAAGCTCAGGTCATGCCACGTCCTTGAGACTTTAGAAAGCAATGTTCCAGGTGTAGGAGGCCAAATGATGAAGTCTGTCTTTCTAGGCTTGCAGGGGTGGGGTCTGGGGGGTCTGTCTTTCTTCTTTTCTACCCAACACTGCCTTCACAGTACTTCCAGCCTTATCATTTCTCGCCAGTACTATTGTGAGAGCCACTTAAATGGCTGTTCCTGATTCTGGTTTCATATCCTCCAATCCTTCCTCAGCACTGCAGTCAGTGACATTTATTGAATGCCAACCATGTGTCAGACACTGAATTGGTTATTGGTGACACAGAAGTGAATGAGACCCAAAACCTGAGCTCCAGAAGTCCTTGGTCTGGTGGAGATCGACTGTGACAGATGGTGACAACAAGGTGTCTTTAGTGCTGTAACCGTGGTGAGCTGATGCTGCTTTGGAAGCATAAAGCAAGTCACAACAAACCAAACTAGTGACATTGAAGCTGAGCTATAAAAGGCAAGTAGGCGTTTGCCTGACAATAAGGTAAGAAGGAGATTTTAGGCAGCAAGTACCTGAGAGTAGACCCGGCAAGTTTGCTGCCTCCAGGATAGAGAGGACTTGGTGCTGGTCTAATAACTAGGCAGCGACCTTGGATGCCCTACTGAGTTGGCTGTGATTTTTGCTAAAACCAAAATCAAATCATGTTACTTCCTGCTTATAAAGCTTAAATTGCCACTAGACAGAGCACACTTTCTGGGCCGTGCGGTTTGCTTGTGCTCTTCCCTTGTCCTCAGCCGCCTTTGCTTTCCCCATAGCCACCTGTTGAATTCTGATTCATCCTCAACAGTGATCTTAAACCCAACCACCTCTGTGAAGGTTTTCCAGATTTCTCCAACTGAACATGACCTTGATGTCTTCGAACCCTCACAGCACCGAATGCCCTTGAGGACATCTCCTTTCTATACTTCGTATTTATGTCTGATTCATTTTTTTCTCCATTAAGAACTGCACGGAGCTTGGCACACAGTAGTGGTCAAAGTTTGGTTGAACTAAAACTCTGCTTTTAATGCCTGTTAAGGGTTGAATTATGTCCCTCCAAAAAGATATATTCAAATTCTAACCCCCAGTACTGGTACTTGTAAATGTGACCTTATTCGGGAAAAGGGTCTTTGCAGATGTAATCAAGTTAAGATGAGATCATAGTGGAATAGCGTGGGCCTTACTTACTCCAATAGGCCTGGTGTCCTTATAAAAAGAGGAGAAGAATCACTGATAACAGAAGGAAGATGATGGGAAGACACAGGATATCCAGCCTTGTGAAGACGGAGGTAGAAATTGGAGTTAGGCTGCCATAAGCCAAGGAATGATGGGCCTACAGGAAGCTGGAAGAGGCAAGGAAGGAGCCTCCTCTAAAAACTTTGTAGAGACTTTGGTTTCAGATTTCTGGCCTCCAGAACTGTGAGACAATACACTCTGTTGTTTTAAGGTCCCGGTTTACGGTGCTTTGTTATGGCAGCCCCGGGAAACCCAGACGATGCCTTACTTCTCTCCTTCTCATCTTCTTTCCCTGTTGTGCCACAGTACTGTAGTCTGGGCCCTGACAGCCACACCTAGGCTTGGGCCCTCTAGCTGGGCCACTCCCTGACTTACATGTACCCAGCAGCCGCCACCACCGCACCCATTTCTTTGCCTTTTGTCAAGGCCCTGCTTAATGGGCCTTAGCTGGTCAATCTGCTACCGCCATAGTTTGTTCTTCTTTTAGTGTGCTCTTGCTTTGGTCGTAGATTTGAATTTAAACCTGGGCCTTCTGGTGACTTAAAGCCTCCACTCCCAGGAGTGGCTCTTAATGTGGGGCTATCACAGCATCACAGAATGGCAGGGCTGGAAGGGCCCCTGAGATGGAAAGACCGAGGCTCAGCAGGTATTCGTGGAGCACTTGCTCTGTGCCAGGCCCTGGGTTAGGTGTTGGGTGTACAATGGTGATTAAAGAAAAGAAGATAAAACCTGCCCTTGTGGATCTCATAGTCCAGTGGGGAAGGTGGCTACTAGCTATTAATCAAAGAATCACCTAGCTGGATGCAAAATTACAACGAAATATTTGATAAATATTTATGAGAGAGAGGTACGTGGTGCCATGGAATCAAGATGAAAACTGAGACAAGAGGCAATTTTTGGGCCAGAGATTTTGGATTGGGAAGGGACCGTTGACATTTCTACAGTCACACATTGGTTTTTATGGATGGGTACTATACCCCGCCTATGTGTAGGGCTCTCTTTGAGCAAAGGAAAGAAATAATCTGCTCTCCAAACCTGTAAGTCTGCTCTCCAAACCTGTGGAAATGCCAAAGAAAAGGATTATATGTCTCTTAAACTTTTACTCATTCCTTTATTCATCCACTTATTCATGCATTAAACAAACGTTTATGGAGTCCCTTCTATGTACGTAGCACTGGCTAAGTGCTATAGACACACATTCACATCCCTTCTCTAGAGGAACACGGAGTCTAGCCAAGAAGATAGACAAGTGAACAAACAGCTTTAATCTAGTGTAATAATGATATAAAAACAGGTTCAACCTGCTTGCCTCTGTAGCAATGTAATCCTATGGAAGAAGGGAAATTCAGGTTCAACCTTGAAGGCTGAGATCTATTGCCAGGTAGAGAGTAACGGGGTGCACTGCACAAGGAGGGAAATCCAGCCAGAGGGCAGACATGGCAAAGACATGGCGATGCGAAGGTACGTGACAAGTTTGGGAAGTGGCAAGTGAGTTCTCTGTGACCAGGATGTAGAGTACAAAGGTTGAGAGTGTTGGAGAGCAGGCTGCAGAAGACCTAGTTTCCATTTTTACTGTTAGTTCCTTTCCCTGGAGTACGTGGGTGAGATAAACTGTCATCTCCCAATGTCGAATTCTAACCAATTTTCAAGGTTATAGAACTGTATCTGGCTAAATGCTATTCTTTTCCTAAAACAAGCCAAACTTACTTAGGGCATCACAGGGTGGGACCTATATCTGTCTCTCCTTTTGTCCCACATCCTAATATGATATAGTGAAAAAATGTGGATTGTTAAGTAGGGCGGCCCTGAGTTTGGAGCCTACTTACCTCTGTCATTTACTAGCTCTTAGGTTATGGTAAGTTATTTACCCTCTCTAAACCTCAGTTTACTTATCTGCATAATGGGGATAAAAATACCTACTTTGTAAGACCCAGAAAAGTGCCAAGCACATAGTAGGCACTCAAAAAAATTTTCTCTTTGAGATCCTACAGCTGGAGAGGCCACCAGAAATGGCGGTTCTTTACATTGAAGTCGGTTGTCTTTGATTAGCACCCAAACCTCATTTTTTACTTTCAACTGGTTCCCCCCTCCCCCCCCCCTCCAACCTCATGGGGCTTTGTTTGTTATGAAGAGCGTGTGTGTGTGTGTGTGTGTGTGTGTGTGTGTGTGTGTGTTGGAGGGAGGGGTTATAAAGAGGCAAGGTGTATTTTTAGAGCTATAGAGGAGCTGGCGGAAATTGAAATAAGGTTTTCAAGTTCATATGTTTATGCTTTAGAGGAGACACAGAAGGAAAAGCTCAGTGGCAGTGTGTGTGTCCCATTCAATATCTAAGAAGCTTTCTGTGACGTGCCTTCCAGCATTCTGATTAAACAGCCACCCTGCCCATTTCTTGCTCGCCTCCCTTCCTCTTCCCCTCCCCCAGCAGGGACCTGAATTCCCCAGGTAGGTGAAAGCTGCTCCCTGGGGAGGAGCCTTTTGTGCAAGCCTCATGCTTGAATGAGAAACCTGCTCTCTCGGGTTAGCAGGGCCCAAGGATCACAGTAGACTAATCCCAAGAGGTGGTCAGTGCACAATTAACATTTTTGCCCCTTATTTTAATTAAGAAGGGCCAGGGGGTAGAGCGTTCGCCTGTCTAATGAGACCACGTGGCATGTGCCGACTGCCAGTGGAGTTTCGGTTACCAGCACTTGTTGAAGACCTAGATAATTAAATATCACATTACCCATTACCCCAATGGACAGAGATTTTTATTTCTCATTTTGACCCCTCACATGCAGAAGGCAAAGTGGCTCTCAGATCCTGTGCTTCCCCAGCACACAGGCAGAAGCTCAACCCATGCGTACCCACTTTTGGTGATTTTGTGGGAAAGAAAAGATTCTCCCAACCGTTTGCCTTCCCTGTTCTGACAGCTGAAGCTCTCTTCACAGGCACATTAACATGACCTCATTAGTTTCTGCAGCTACTCTTCTAACCACATAAAACGGAGTGCAGTAGGAGCCAATCATGCTAATTACATCAGATCGGTTTGCATATTCATAAACCATTTTCTGTTTTATGGACAGCAAAAATAAACACAGTATCTCTTTAATAATTTTAAGTGGGTCACTTTCAGGACTGTATCTGTTTTAAATAAATTATCATATTGTTAAAGGCCACAGTCAAAAGCTATTTTTTGAGCAGCCTGAGGGGGGGTGGGGGCAGGGTGTGTGGAGGAGGACTTGAGAGTCAACAGGATTAACCGACTGGTCAATTTCCAAGGTCTCTTCTGCCAAAGAAAATCCAAGCTTGAAAATCCTCCCTGGTTTAGTGAACAGGTGCAACGCAGTCTCTTACTAATGACAAAATATATTCTTGTCAGAAATACGAGATTATCCAAATCACAGTCTTAAACAGCAAGAGTGAAATCCAATAACGTACCAATTCCTGTGTTTTCTTGGAAGTGTTTAATTTTAGGGTCCGAGTCTGACATTCTGGGTTTTTCCAGTGGGATGAAAAATTGGTGTAAAAACAATTAGAAGTCAGACCTGCAGAAATGGACCTCTCCTCTGTCCCATTTGTGCCACATTCTTCTCAGACAATACTGTGACCAGAACAGGCCACCCAAGGCCCCTTGTTCTGTGGAGATCCTTCCAGTCCAGGACCTGTCTCCAACGACAAAGGAGCTGAGTTATAGATTTCGTTTGCTTTTTTTTTTGGCGGAGGTGGTGGGGGGAAGCTTTAACAAAAATACACAAGATTTTCAGAGCAAGAGTACTTAACCTAGTTAAGAGAATAAATTGTTTTCAAGACTACCCAAAGACCTAGTTGCATGAGACAATTGATTTGATAATTACAAATTATTCCTATTCACTCATTAAAGTAGGTCCTAGAGGACTAATAATGTCCTAATCTGATTGAGTGCTCTATGCATTTTAAGGTAATAAAACAGCATTTCTTTATTTAAAATGCATCCTGTAATCTAGGTATTCCACTGATACAAGCTGATCTTTTTTATCACGTTTATTTCTAGTTCTGGATTTTGCTTCCTTTTCTCTTTGTTGTAAACACTCCTGGGAAAATTAATGTGGCATTTCTTAGTGGTAGTTTAGGCTATTCCCATGTTGTTGCTGTTTTTGAAATGCTGCTTCCTATTGAGTGGGTGTAGAAGCTGGAAAAGGCTCTCATTTTCCTTGATGCATAGGTCCCTGACTCAGAGCTTCTTGAGGACCTTCTGTTCAACCTCCAGAAATGTTTGCATTTATTCACCTTCACCTTGGTTCCTGACCAGGTTAGTAGACTCTGAGCACAGATGGCTGCCCCATGTTATTATCTGAACCAGAGTTGAAGCTTTTGTATGTCAGCTGCGCTGATTTCGAAATACCCTATTATTTGTGCAACATACCTTGGAATTACGGTTTATAATTTCATGAAAGCCTAACATATCTGAATGTTTACAAGTTCTATCCCTTGGGGAAATATATAGTGTTCATTTCTTTTGTTTAGTCTATTTAAAGTAGGACTAGATACAAAGCAGGAGTGATTGACAAATTAATGCTCTCAGCTCCTACTCGAAAGTACTTGAATTATTAGTACAAAAAGCATGTTACAAACTGTAATAATTTTAACTCCATTTCATTGCTAAAAGCTAATAATAATGAAAACAAATGAAAATAGTAATGCAATCTAACACCAGCCAGAATGGAAGCAGTCACAGAGTTGGGACTCTGCAGTCAGATAATTAGTTCCATTAAAACTCAGGAATGGGTGAGCCTGCTCATTTATTTTGGATTCACTTCTGTGGGAGAAGAAAAAGAGAGAAAAGAATGGCCCGTATGCAACATAAATCAGACCTAACCTTCTTCCTTTCGTCCTTCTT
This sequence comes from Pteropus alecto, assembly GCF_000325575.1. Lineage (NCBI taxonomy): Eukaryota > Metazoa > Chordata > Mammalia > Chiroptera > Pteropodidae > Pteropus > Pteropus alecto. The sequence goes on from NW_006443568.1 coordinate 725,056, forward strand.
CCTCCGCAATCGGGGGACTGAATTTCCAGGGGCTACATTCCCACAGTGGAGAAAGAGCGGAGGAGCTAATGGGCGGCACCAGGGAGTGGAAAGTCACTGCTGATTGCAATTAGAACAAAGGCGTCTGGAAGGCTCCAATCCCACCTGCAGCCTGTCTCAGTCATTTCAGGGGGAAGGAGAAGAACTGTGCGCTCTAGGGAGAAGCAGACAGAGGAGCCTCCTTGAGTAGAGAACACCAGATATCAGGGGAAAAAAGTTTCCTCTTACTTAGCCTTTTTGTTCTAGTTGGGACTTCAGTGGATTGCATGAGGCCCTTTTGCACACTGGGGAGGACAATCTTCTCTACTCAGTCTGCCTATTCCAATAATTGTCTCATCCTGAAAGCCCCTCATAGACACACCCAGAATAATGTTTGACCAAATGTCTGGGACCCCCATAACCCAGTCAAGTTGACACATAAAGTTAACCATCACACTTGGGATCCCTAATTTGAATTCATCTTGGTTAGTGTATCGGTTATTATCTATGGACGTAAAACAAACCACTCAGTGTGGTTCTTCTAGTTTGGGCTGTTAGGCTGATCCCTGCTGAGCTCACTCATGCAGTTGCAGGCAGCAGGTAAGTTGGCTATGACTGAATGATTTAGGATGGCCTCACTAACATGTCTGGGGGGCAGCAGGATGGGCCATGTGACTCCTATCACCCAGTTTGCTAGACAGGGCGTCTTTTCATGGTGGCAGTCACAAGGCTCCAAGTATAAGTGCTTTTCAGGTCTCCGTTCCCATCCTATTAGTCCCTTTGGCTAATGCAAGTCCTATGGGCAAGCTTCAAGTCAGTATGGGAGGGAACTGCCCAAGGTTGTGGCTAGAGGGAGATGTAAACAAGTTGGGTACCATTCTACAACAGTGTGTCCCAGATAGCTTCCTGATCCCCTAGGATGCTCTCTCTGACCCAGGCATGGAGGGGTAGGTGTGGGCAGACGTGCATGTTCTTTCTCAGTCTGTTTAGTGGATTCCTCGCCCCTGGCCTATCCTTTAAATGCTGCCAATCTCAAAAGTTCTGTCTTTGGCTCCCAGTAATGAAGGTGATGTTGAGACACTGACCTGCACACCCAGCCTGGAAACTCTGGAATATCAGAGCAGATTACTGAAGTATAGTGTGCACAGAGCCACATCCTTTGGATGGAGACCGAAATATTACGTTGTCCAACTCCTTGAGGAACATCTTCTAAATTCCCTGGCAAATCAAAGATGTCTTAGGGAGTTCCAGAAGGAGCCGTGTTCACATAGAGGTCAGGTCACCCGAGCCCAGAAGCTCTCCCACGTTTCTGATTACAGATGGCTCTTGCCCTGGTGAGTAAAACTGTAAGAAGTATAGCCTCAGTGACACGAGGAGAAAATCACCGTGGCTGTTTAGGGAAAAGCTGGAGCCATTTGTACTTGGGGGAAAGGAAAGGGCAGGAGAAGCTGGAATTTTTTGTGTCCTGCTAACTTAGGCCAGGAGATGGCTTGGAGTCCAATACTCCATAATTATCACCCATGCTCAGGAGGGTGGCAGCACACATGGCTGGGAGAGCCAGGTCGGCTGTGTGTTTTGGGAAGTGGCAACGAAAGATGTCTGTCCAAGATGTGGAACATTTGGCTCAGACATTCCAGCAATCTTGCCTCAGTCTAGTGGCCCCAGACTCTGACACAGCCTGGTGACCTGATTTTGTTGGGCAGGTCACAAGCTTTGATATAGTTATGGAGTGGGAATTGGTGCACAGCCAGCAGCAGCCAAGATGAGCCGCCTACAGTGCTTTCCTTGTGTGTTATGCTGCTTCTGCTTTCGGAATTAAAATATTGTGTAGAAATGCAGGTTTATTGTTATCAATCCCATCTCATGAAACTTGACAAATGCATTCTTATGCAGATAATTAAGAGATAATGTCAACTGAACAAAGCTTTGTCACTGAAATAATGGTTCCCTGCTGTGAAGTTTATGCCTCAGCAAAGTCAAGGTGTTTGTTCCCAAAGTATAACTCCCTATCCCTTTGACAACCGTCTGTGACATCCTCCTTCATCCCCTTACCCCGCCTCCCCAAGTCATGATTACAGCAGAGCCAGTGTCTGGGGACACCAGGTAGGGATGAGAATTCTCTTTGCTCAAGAATCCTGGATTGGGACCAGGACTCTGGGCTTCTAACACAGACTTTTCTGCTTCCTCTCTGTGGGAGTCACCGCAGGCAAAATGCTCTTCCTCATTCTGCCTTTATTTTTCCTCTTATGACGTGAAAAGAATAACTGCTGACCCTGATTCCAAAGTTGAATGTGATATATCTGATGGCATTTGGATAACTTAGGCTTTTAGCAAGATATGCATGTAATGTAGCTATTGGGTCTCATTTTTGCTCCATCCATGTTGTATTTCTGAGAGCGAATATACAAATGAGCTCATAGATTAAGTTAAAATTGACTTTAAGGGCCTTGGAAGTAGACATCACGCATGCTCTATGGTGCTTTGCTTTTTGGTCCAATAAGAAGTTAAGTAAGCATACTATTCCCAGTGCAAGGATCAGAAATAGCCCGGTTCTTCCCATGAGGTATTGTCATGAGGCTGGAGGTCCTCCTCTTCATTTAGCATGTGTGAACAATTCACTAGAGAAGCGCAAGGTGTGCTCCTCTAGAGCAGGTGTAAATAGGATGATGCACGGAGAGGGGTGGGCTGGTGGGCTTGCTGGAAGGATGCAAAGGAGGCAGGAGGTCTTAGCATAGAGGTGCTTCGTGCATCAGCCTTAACACGGAGGTCCGCCATACATCAACAGGATGGAGATGGCTCTGTGGACATCTCCAGAGAGGAGAGTGCGTGGCTTCTTGGATAGAGGGGAGCAATGTTGTAAAGATTCCAAGTCCATCTGCTCCAAATACTTCGAAGTTTTATTTCTAAGTATCCTTTAATTGTACTGATTAGAATTTCATTATCATAGGCCATGAGGGAAGATGAAAACAGTGGTTTTTAAAGAAGAACCTGACAACAGGCATGAAAGGGGAAAGGAACAGGGCTGGAAGTTGAGACCTGGGTTCTCGTCCCTGCTCTGCCATCCCTTCCTGGGTGGCCTTGGGAGAGCCCTCTGAACCATTTCTTAACGAGGAGGGGGCACCCAATAGTTTGTAAAGTATCCCCCAGTTGCACGTTCTATTATCCTGATTCTTAGGGTTAGAGATGATCATCTGGTAGAATTGTGTTATTGACCTACTATTTGAAATACATTTTTAGAATTGTATCAAAATGTACTTTTCTTTAAATTTACATTCCTCCCCAGATTGTCATGGTTATGATTAATCACTGGAAAAGAAGTTATAATTCCTGAAAGCTGGTTACTAGAAAGGATTGCTTTCTTTAAGGAGAGTCAATGGAGATTTCTTTTAATTTCTTAGCTTTCTCTCATTTTTCTCTTAATTTAAGAAGAGGGTAATGGAAATCAATGATTTAGTTGAGATTAACTTATGCCTATACTATAAAGCTTAATGTATTAACATTAATTTTGGAGAGCAGAGATCATATTGTGTTTTTTGGATGCTAAGCTTCATTGGAGTTAGTGCTTAGAATAATTACATTTACAAAAAGACATTTTTTGGGGGAAATTCTACTCCTGTTGAATGTAGGTATAATTAAAAATTATTTTTTAGATTTTTATTTTGTGGCAGGAAGAGGGTAATAAAGAGATTTGGAGTTTTGGGGGACTAAGTAGAATTATTTAGGTACTCTTAACCTGTGTGACAGAAAGAGGTGCATCTTCTGAAGTTAGAAAAAAGATTCAAAGAAATATCTCAGCTGAAATTGGAGGGAGGTGGGGGAAGAAGTTGAAAAGAACCATAATGTTCTACATAATAAAATGGGAGAAGGGGGTGGGGGAAGCTTTTGAGAGGTAAAGGACAAAGAAGAGAGGGACGGGGTGGAGAAGAGGAAGGAGGGGAAAAGTGACAACATACCCAAGTGGCAGTCTATTAAGAAAAAAGATTTCTAATAATGAATTATAATTAATTAGCTTTGCTGGGACATAAATCCATTTCCATTACCCCAAACCTTTAATAAAATCTCTTGCACAAATGCAGGCCTTTAGTAAGTGGGCGTGGGGGTTGTTTGTTTATTTGTTTTTGTTTTTGCTGCTGTTACTATTTGTTGGGGGAACCTCCTTTCCCTGGCTTATTTTCTGTGGGAAAGATTGGCAAGTTCTACTCTTGCCTTGAATTGATATTACTTGCTTTGCCCCCAGGGGGGAGGGTGATGATCTGATGGGTGAGTCTTGAGAGGCACGGGGCTTGAAGCTCATCTTCCTTCCCCACTTCATTTTGGGAGCTGTCTCAGTAGAAAACCTGCCCATGGGCAGCCCAGGCAGTAAAGGTGAGGGTAACAGTTTTCCAGCCATCCTTGTGACTGAGTGGGAATATTAGGAAGCCCATCGACACCTTGTGACCAAGCTACACCTTCCAGAACCAGTTCTTATCAGTCTTACCAGACTATCAGAACCAGTCTTAAAGCCAGCATTTCAATTTCCACCTTCCTGATTCTGCGTCTCTTTCAGTTGGTCCAGATCTCAGGCAGGAATGAAAGAGGAAGACTGATTAGTCCCTTAGCTCTGTACACAACAGCCCACACATTGGATGACAGTATCTGTTTGTGGAATGAAAGACTGAACCAGTGAATCACTGGAATCAGTTGTGAAGAAAGTGGTACAGACAAATAAATTCACAAAGAAGTTAAAATTAGGTTGAATCATATGAAGTTGCTACTTTTGCAGGTCAAAAACAGTTGAATATTGGCAATTCCCTACAGTTTAACCTAGTAATCTTCCAGTCCCAAGGGAAAAGTGAAGATCCTTTTGAGCTTCCAGTGGTCTTGCTCTAAAATAACCAATTTCCAGCTGCCGACTGACTGGAGAGGCGCGCCCCTTTCTGGAGTACCTCTATCTGAGTTCTAGATCTCCACATCATCCAGAACTAAGCATCTAGAAATAAGAGCATCGTCTTATTTCCTACCATCTAAAACTAGTCTTAACCCACCACCTACACTGCTCTGCCCAGAACCAAAAGATGCTCTCCCTTTGCCCTGTACTTGCCTCGCTGCGACTTGGAAGAGCAGCAGTGATGGATACCCACAAGGCCCAGGGAATATACTAGTATTCCCAGATGGAACAATCAGTTCAATCCTACCCCTTAGCACTCAGTATGTATTAATAACATCATAATTGACTTTCACAAAGGCTACAAAGCATATCAATTATCATAACAATCCAATGAAAAAGGTGTTACTTTCATATTACAGATAAGGACACTGAGGTCATAACAGCTGATGGCTCTAGAATACTATTTGAATGGCACTACGCTATGTGCCTTAAATAGAATATCTCAATCCTCACAACCCTTATGACAGAGGACAGAGTACTATTATTATCCCTGTTCTACAAATGAGGAAACTGAGGCTGAGAGCAGTTAGGGATCTTGTCCAAGGTCATACAGCTAGTAAGTGGTGGAGCTGGCTTCTAACCTATGCATGTGACTCTAGAGCCCACTGGATTGTGACTAGAGCCCAACTCCCTTTTTACATGAAGATATTGGCTCAAGGTGACATGAATTGAATGGTAGGACTGAAACCTAAGGCCAAAATATGACATCATCATCTGCTCCCGAAGATATTTTACCAGTCAGAGTTGCCTTAAAATAAAAATTTATTTCTAAGTAACATTTCTTAATTATTAGGGTTGGAAAGACAATCGAGATTTATAATCAGTCAGTAAAAAAACATTACATAGTCTTAGCACTAATTCAAGGAGAAGAATGAAGTGTTGTATGAAATTCTGTATTTTACTTTATGTGTTGTAACAAATGTAGGGATAGGTTGAAGTTATGATTATTATAAGGGCAACTTAGGGGAAAGGCCTTGGAACTAGGATTTTGGTCTCAATTATGCCACGTATGACAAAGACTCTCTCCTTGACCAAACGTTAGTCAGGCTCCTCTGAGCCCTCTTTTTTGACTAGGTCTCAAACTTAGATTTCTGTGTCTGTCTCTGAAGAGCTAAATTTTAGCAAGAATTTTGCTAAGTCAGTTTAGTGAGAATCTCTTCCCCTAATATCTGATCAAGTTCTTTATCTCTTACCTTTGAAGTCTAAGTCCTTGGTCTGTCTTTAGGAAGAATCCCCCTACCCTTGATGTTTCCTCTTAGTAATTTTCCATCTACTGACCCCCTTACTCACCTCCTTGGCTATAAATTCCTAGCTGTCTTTTCTGTATTTGGAGTTCAACCCAGTCTCTCTCTCCTATTGCAATAGTCTTGAACAAAGTCTTCCTTATTGTTTTTTAGCAAGTGTCAGAATAATTTTTTCTTTAACACTCACTACCCTGTTGACCATGAGCAAGTCATTTGACCTCTTTGCCCTTCACTTTCGTCCCCTGCAAAATAGGACCAATAATTCCTGTTTGGGATTCCTCCCAGTGCCTCTGGGAGAATCAAATGGGATAAGAAATAAAAATAATCTGTGTAAACTGTCAAATGTTAAATGAATCTATGTATCATCTTTGTGAAAACTAACAAGAACCACAGATTAATGTTATGCTCTTGTTGACAACCTTCCCCAGGCTATGCAGGGGCCTTCAGAAAGGACCTGGCAAAATGGGAACTAGGTTAACTGTGCCAGAACACCGAATTCCACACACGCGTGCCTAGAAACCTCCTGTACCCTCCCAATGTGCAAACTGTTGCAGTTCCTAAACCAAGAAGGATTTTACTGCCTCCAAAAGCGAGGTGTGATTGCACATTTCCCACACGGCTTCTGACTGCACGCACCACACAGCCTGCTGATGGAGTGGGTGTGCATGTGTGTCTGTGTGTGTGTGAGTGTGTGTTTGTACTTGGAGAGGGTGTCTGTGAAATCTAAAGGGCCATATCGCACTTGCTGTAGCTCAGAACAGCCAGCACCTTCTGGGGAGCCCCATCCTGTATTGATGCACTTTAAGTTGTAACAGATAGAATTCTGAAATTAACGTGTGAATTTGTTTGCAGTGGGTTAGTGGAGAAGTTTGCTGGCTTCCCCAAGCTTTCAGAAACAGTAGCCAAGCATAAGCTTATTGGAATCGCCATTCAGTTGAGCTCTGCCAGGGCACAATTATTTTACCAGGACGTACATTTGAGGAAGTTGCTTGAAGAACAATAACTTGTGAGCCCATTGTTGTTATTACTATTATTAGTATAATAATTAGTAGTAGTAGTAGCAGTTGTAGCAGTATTTTTAGTGGGTTTTGGCAACTGTTATATCATATTCTATAAAAAAAGTTTAACAACTAAGACTGGTTTAAGAATCTAAGATGTAGAGACAAGGTGATTCTTCCTTCCTTCTTTTCCTTCCATGTCTCCAGCTGGTCTCTCTCTTTTCTCCTGAAAAAAAAAAAAAAAAAAAAAACACACATTGATTTCACAGTCCTTCTTTGGGCCAAATGGCCCAAGCCAAATCTGGGTTCTAAACAGGGAAACTTCAGCTAATTCAGCTATTCCTAGGTATGTTCAAGAACTAGAAGAGTTGGCCATAAAGGGTTAGTGAGCAATGTGAAGGGAAAGCCCTGGGCCATAAAGCCCTCAGATACTGAGGAGTAAGGCCCACCCAACCCCGCTGGCATTGTGGGAAGCAATTCCTCCAGTTTCGTGACTGCTTTTGTGACCCCTTTGTATCCAAGGCTGAGGACCCTGGGAAACACTAGTTACACATCTAAAGGCAGAGGCTGCAGAGGTAGGCTTTAGAGATGCTAATTCGTGTAATGGTTTGGAGTGGATTGACAGGCAGCAGGACAATAAGCCCAGAAATGTGAATGAGCAGTGTTGAGCTAAGGCTAGAGGGCCTCGGGGTGGAGGAATTGAATGTTTCTATCTAGGTTTAGATTCCAGGGAAGCCGATGATTTGGTTACAATTCAGAAGGAAAACTCAGCAAATAAGTACTAAGCAATTGAGACTTCTTAAAACCAAAGGATTCAGAGATGAGCTTTAGGAGGTCCCTGAAATGCAATGCAATATTTGTTTGTTTGTTTGTTTGTTTATGGGTGAATCTTTCGGGAGAGAGGAGGCAAAGTTTTCATTCCATTGTCAAAGGCATTCGTGACTCCGAAATAGTTTTTAAAACTCCAAAATGTTTAAAAGCCACCAGGTCCCAGGTCTCCAGGGAGCAGCTCTCTCAGGGAGGAACAGGTCTGAACTGCCAAATCTAGAGGGTTGTGAAGTCCCCTAACACTCCATTAAATTCACTCCACCCCACTTCCTCAGTCTCCTGATTGCAGATTCATTGTCACCTTTTAGTGCTTATGGCATTTGACGCTCTTGACTGCTCCCTGGAAAGTCTCTCTTCCCTGTTTCAGTGACACAAATCTTCTAGATTTCTTTCTTCTTCCGCAATTTTCTTGGTTCACCCTTTAAACGTCAGCCTTCTCTAGGGCTCCTTTCTCCGCTCTCTTCGCTGACCCTATATACATACTCTAAATGGCCTTGGTTCCCAACCCGTTCCTTTGAGACTCCATATCATGACATCCACAACCTTTCCTCACCCTTTGCCTGTCTCTCCTGTCCAATCTAGCCACATTTTAATGCTAACAAAATTAAAAATTCAGTTTCTCAGCGGCACTAGCTACATTTCGAGTGTTCAATGGCCACATGTGGCTAGTGGCTATCATACTCGTAGATTATAGAACATTGCCATTATTGTAGAAAAGTCTACTGGATAGCACTGGTCTAGCTAACTTCTATGGGACCTCAGAATTTAGTCTGTGTCATTTTCTCAGGGAGACTGTCTAGTCTGGGTTAGACACCCCTCCTCACTGTACCCTTCATCTGTCTTCATTACAATGTACTTTGAGACTTGTTGACTACTATGGATGTTCCACCATCCCGTAGGTTTCCTGAGGACAGGGACCACACTTAATCATTTGGCTCAGTATCACCAGCACCCAGCACAGTGTCTGGCAGAAAATAAGTTCTCAGTAAGCATTGGCTAAATAGATGCTTACTGAGCACTTAAGTCGTGACAAACTGAGCTGAGTAGCATAACCATGGCCCTCTAAGTTATTCTCACCTGCAGCAAGTTAGCTTGTGGAGTGTGTTGATTCCAGCTGTCTTACTGTGGAAGAGAGATGATAATGGGATCCCAAGACTGAAGGAGGAAGGAAAGAGGTCTCCGTATTCCCCTGGCTGCTGCAATGGAGTTGGCCAAAGGCAACTGCTGAGCACTTTTGGTTTTCTGTGCATATCATTATGATCTGAGATTCTGGCCAGTGTGGCTTCCTTCTCTCCTGTCTAGATAATTCATACACTCAGAGAGTCATGGATCTCAGAATTAGAAAAGATCTTAAAAGTGATGTAACTCAGACCTGTACTCAATGAATTGATTTCTTCTGCAGTAGGGTCCTCTGCTTGATCACATCCAGTGATAGGGGACACCCTTCCTCCTGAGTCAGGCTATTTCATTTCCGGGCAGCAATTTTGGTAAAAAGTGTTTTTTTTAAAATATTGAACTGTAATCTGCCTCCTTAAATCTGCAGCCCTGGCCCTAAATGCACAGAGAATGCATCTGTCCCTCTTCAATAGGGGGTGCAGACATTCGTCCCTTCCTCCAGGGACCATGGGAATTTCTAGGTTGGATACCTCAGGGGTAGTTAATTTTTATTAAACCAATTATTTCACAGCTTCTTCCTTCCTTACTAATTCACACAGAGATGTAAATCAGCAAACTTTTCTTACCTTGAAAAGGCTCTATATTTTACCCCTGAAATGCTTTTTATGTATCAGAACTAAAGCCAGTTTCTGGCTAGGATGCATGCTCAAGGAAGGAGCTGAAATGACAAGTGAGTCATGCCCTCTTGACAGGACCCTGAGAAGGAGAGTATATGTGGAATGGTTAATTGACATTGCCCAAGTGGAGGCAGGTGTGTTAACACTTCACAGTTGATCTTTCATTATTTATAGACTATAATACTGATACATGACAGTCATTATAATAGCAGCAACAATAATCGCCAACTTCCGCTAAGAGCATTCCTTGAGCCAACCAGGATTCTGAGCTCTTTTCATATATTACATTTTACAACAACTCCATGCAACATTCCCTATCATTAGCCCCATTTTGCAGGTAAGAAAATTGAGGCAGGGAGAATGAGTATTCTCAATCCTGATTGGTAAGTTTTCTTTTTCTCTAGTTATTTGTGTGATTTCCTAGGCTTGCCATATGCACAAAATATATCTTGCTCTAACAGATCGCATTGAGCTTGAGCTGACAGCGCTTAAGTCCTTGAAATCCTCACCGCCTCCCTGTGAGGTGGGGCTTCTTAGCTCCATTTAATGGTTGAGAAAAGCAAGGACCAGAGGAATTAGGAGATTGTCCATCATAAAGCTCCTAAATGATGAGAACTGGAACTCTAGGAAGATTTTCAGAACTCCCAACTTAGTGCTCTTCCTACTATACCACCACACCTTCCCAAACGAAGGCAGGGTCCATTTGTGTGACACTATCATTTACAATGTACTTTGCATCTGTATTTCATCCCCCTTTCTAAGACAGTAGGACAGGCACCCTGGCCCTATTGGCATAAGTGCAAGGAGGTGATAAGTCTGGGCCTAGAACACAGGTGTTCTAGCTTTATGCCCAGGAATTTCTGAAGATTCTTTGACCTACTCAAGCACCAGCAAGGTAGAGCATGATCTCAGATATATCCAGAACAGTCTCTAGTGAGGGCTTTGCTGTGATGGAAGGCATATTCAGGGCCTCCTGGACAGGTATAGGTGCTAAGAGATTCTAAGCTCCTTTTGACTGCGTCATCATTTCAGTTCTCTATACCAGGGGTCCCCAAGCCCTGGGTTGTGGACCGGTACTGGTCCATGGCCTGCTAGGGACCAGTCCGCACAGTAGGAGGTGAGTGGCTGGCCAGCGAGTGAAGCTTCATCTGTATTTGCAGGTGCTCCCAGCGCTAGCATCACCACCTCAGCCCCACCTCATATCATCAGGCATTAGATGTTCATAGGAGCACCGGTCCCTGATGCCAAAAAGCTTGGGGACCACTGCTCTAAACCTGCTTCTCTTTCTGCCCTGTTGCCCCAGGCTGGCCTTCCTGGCTCTGCTGCTCTCTCATAAACCCTACAAGAAGACATTTCACATGGGGCAGTAGGGATGGCTCTGGAGTCAGGGAGAAGGAAGGCCCTGATATCCCACAGAGCTCTTTCACCCTGACTCTCTGTGAATATAGACAACTAATTTATTGCCCTTATGCTTTAAACTTCTCAGAGCTAAGACAAAGCCCATAATCTGCTTTTCTCACAGGGCTGTCAGGAAGTTCAAATGGGATAATATATTCAATTGTTCATTCATTTGCTCATTCATTCATTCATTCATTCAATAGATATGAGTTAACTGTCAGCTAGGTAGCAGGTTCTCTTAGGTGCTGAGGATACATCAGTGAACAAAACAATGTCCAATCTTCATGACGCTTCCATTCTGGAGGAGGCTAGAGAGAAAAAGCATATAAGGAAAAATAAAGCAGATACAGGGATAGAATATGACTGGGATACTATTTTATAAAGGTGGTCAGAGACAACTTCTGTGAGAAGCAAAGAACTAAATGAAGTGACACATAATTGGAGAAGAAGAAAACTAACCGATCAGGATCATGTGACCAGGGAGAGGACCGTTCCAGCCAGAGAAGAACAAGTGCAAAGGCCCTGAAATGGGCATGCTTGATCTGTTCAAGGACCCGCCGGAGGCCAGCGTAACCTGAGTGGGATGAAGGAAGATGAGAATGGTAGGAGATGAGGTCAGAGAGATAGCCTGAGGCTTGATCATAGAGCTTCTATAGATCGTATAGCTCGGGATATTATCTTAATGTAGGGGTGAGCTGTAGCCCATGCCACCTTTCGAACTCTGGGCACCTGCGACTCTGGCCAGCTGAGGCTAGAATTCAGAAGACTATGGCCAAAGCTAGATGGGACTCTAGCGGTGATTTAAAGCATAGGTTGGATCCTGGATGCAGCTATAGGAACTTAGTTTAATAGTTTAATTCATATAGAGAACAGGAGTCTAATTCTAAGACAGTCTTTGAGTCCTTCTGTAGGGAGGGAGCGCCATGAAATGCAGAGAAGTGATTTTTCTCTCTGGTTCCTGCCCTCTTGTAGTTGTGATTCTGTGCCTGTCTCCTGGGGACTCAGCACGCAGGCAAGCCTTAGCTACTTCTTTAGACCTGAGGAAGTTACTCTGGAGCTCTGATCCACATGCTTGGTAAGGATGCACGGTGCTGCAGGCCGGTGTGCACATCTCTCTGCGGGTTACTAGGGCAGGCTTTTATGTTCACACTTGTATGTACGTGGTGCTTTCCAGCATTCCCAGACCCTGCCCTGACAACACAATGCGACGACATGAAAGATAGGCTTGCAAAGCAAAACATGCTCGTATCCCCACTCCCCAGAACAAGTGTTTTCATACTGCTATAGCCCTTTCCAGTCCTTTGCCACGTACAGACTTTTTTTTTTTTTGTATTTGCCAGTACAGTACAAATGTGATATGTGGCCTGATTTTTCACTTTGCTTTCATACTATTTCCCACGTCTCCACTTGGCCTTCATATCACCCATTTGTAAGACTTCATTGTGTCGATATGCCAGTCCCCTCTTGTGAACATTTAGGCTTTTCCTTCTGGCTTTTTTCTTTTTAATTAATTTATTTTCCAATTACAGTTGACACACAATATTATGTTAGTCTCAGGTGTACGACGTAGTGATTAGACATTTATATACCTTAGAGAGTGATCCCACCAATAAGTCTAGTGCCCATCTGACACCATACATAATTATTACAATATTATTGACTATATTCCCTATGCTGTACTTTACATCCTCATGACTATGTTTGTCACTGGCAATTTATACTCCTTAATCCCTTTCATCTTTTTCACGCATTCCCCCAACCCCTCTCCCATCTGGTGACCAACCCCCTGGCTTTTAAGAAATAATTTTTAAAAACGAAAATAAAAACAAGCCATGCCCCACTTGCCAGAACTACATTCTTATTCAGATAAATTCTTAAAAGCTTGGTGGTCACAGGCTGAATGGACCCCAAATGACTGGAGACTGGCTGTGCTGATTCAAGGAAGGATATGTATAAAAAGTCATCTGAAACCTCAGTGTCGCCGTGAAATATGAGATCTAGCAGTTTGCCCCGTGTGGCCTAAACTTTTTCAACTCCTAGTAATATAATCAGGCGTATTGGTGGTTAAGTTAATAAATCATAAGAATCTGAGCTGCATGGGAAAAGAGGAAAATGGTAAACTAGAGCAGAAAAAGGAGAAAGGCAAGCAAATAGCCATTCCCAGGGTGAGGGGAATATTGTCAACAATTCTGCTTGGTATCTCAGAATGATCATTTGGTGCTTTGAAGAAAACCTTAAATGACACAGAAGTGAATTTAGGAGTGTCTTGCATTTAGGACCGACAAACAACTCTGCATGCAGAGCACTGGACCAGGTTCTGAAGTAATCTAGCAAGAAGAAAAAATACATCTGCCCCGTTCCCAGGAGATTCTTCTAGAAGCCGAGGGAGCAAGAACATACACAGAGAGATGCTGTTGGCCCGACAGTGAAACTCATTTGTATAGGGCCCTGTTCCCTCGACTTTTTTTTTATCTGAAGGCCCTATAAGCTGCTAAACTCCCTTTCTCTGAGCTGGGCCTGCAGGGAGCTGGGATAGCGGAGTGCAGCCATTGTGCCGTGCAATTAGACAAGAATGCTCCCGATCTAACAGTTCCACTGCGAAAGTTTTCAAATAGTGTTTGGAATGTTTACATAATTGTTCAAAAGAGGCTTTTTCAATGTACCTGTTTACACTCTTTACTTTTGGAAATTCTTTCAGCAATCAGGCCTTGGAGGGCTCTCAGCCCGTACTTGCCACCCTTGATTGCCTAGGGAGGAATGAAAGGCCTGTCAGTGAATCACTGGGAAAACATTCCCTAATAAACGTCCTCTAATGAGGGGGTGCTGAGAGCAGAGGGGAATTGCTGGGGGGCCGGGGAGCGAGGTCGGTCACAGTTTTGTTGTGGAGCCATTTGGTGAAGGGAACGCCAGACACCGTGTCTTTGTGTGCAAATTTCCCACCGGGGCCAAGCAACTTTCTACAATTTAATTAAGTGGCTTTAGAGTCCGGGAGTTGGCCTAACAAGCTACTCTTCATGAATGAAAGATTTGTCCCCAGCAGTAGGGGCCTGGCTGGAAACAAAGTGGGCAGCAGTTACCGCTGGCTCCGGCCGACTTAACTGCTCACACGGCTGCCCGCCCGGGAGCGGCTGAGGAAGGCGGCGCGGGGGTGGCGGTGGTCCTTCTGGGACGCATCTCACCTAGCTCGCAGCAAATATGCCATCCATATGCCGAGGATCACAACCGAATCAGTTCCATCAGGTCTGGCACAGAGGCATTTAAATTGCTAATATTATACTGGGGAGCGATGACAGCCCTGCCAAGGATCAGCTCTGTAGGATCCATAGAGACAACCTGGCTGGTTGGGAAGGAGAGGAAGTGAGAAACTCTGAAAGCTGGCTGTTAGGAAGTGGGAAAAGTGAGGATCCTTGGTAGAGAGACGTCAGGAGAAACCGCGGCAGGAATACACCTAGGATGGAGCGCTGGAGCTGGTAGGGAGGCGAGGGGCTCCTTTCTCATCCATTATTTCTGATAAGGGGTCAGATGGAGTTTCCATAATGACTGCCCTGCAGGGAGAGGCATCTCCCGCACTTTAGAACAAGACGGCTTTTCTAGGATGACAAAAAAACTTGGAGCACAGACTGGCTGGAGGAAAGGAAGGCCAGCTGTAGCTGTGAAATATTCCCTCGGCTATGGTTATTGAGCATCCCTGATTTGACAGCGGTCTCTGTCAAGTAGGTTTGGGGTCTTTTACAACCACTTTCAGTGAAGGGTTCACTGAATGTTTTTCTCTGACTGTATTTTTAGAAAAAATTATGATGACAGTTGTTAGGTCTCAGGCAGGCAGGCAGCACTTTCCATTACAAAGTTAGCATGAAATCAATATGTAAATAACCCTTTCTAACTGGCAGCTATTTTTGAAGGCAGAATGCACCTGATGTTGCAGGTTTGTTCCAGTTCACTTTAAATACCTCTCTGTCCTCTGGGTCTATGCATGTGCTCACATTCAAAAGATCCTCCTCTTCGCTTGATCGTTGCATCGTTTTGGAGAGGGGCAATGCCACCACGAGCCTTGCCCTCAAGCCTCGTCCCTCATCTAAAAATCAGATCGACAAGACCTGCTGCAGGTTGGGAGTGTTAGTTCTCCTTGGGCATGGTCATATTTCAAAAGCATCGGTTGCTCCAGGAAGAGAAGGGGCGACAGAGACCTTCACCATCCATGGAAGGAGTTAAAAGAGAGAAAGCCTGAGATGCTGAGATTTAGAGTTGAATGAAGATTCATACAGTCACTGCCAAAATGCATAGAAGTCATTGCCAGGACATCAGAGGTCAGAAGATTCCAGCCATGGAAGGAACGAGGTTAGAACTGTGGCTGCAGCTCAACAGAAGAAAAGAGTCTCGAGCTTCTCCTATCCTAACTCAGTAGGGTTTCAGATAGTCTCTCCTCGTTAGTGACAGTTTCTGTTTTTTGATTTTTCACTAGCTGTGCTCCATGCACCTGTATTAAAAACAGAAATACTTTAAGAATGTTCTATGTCAGGCATCGATGGTACCAGAGAGCCCAGTGTGGCATAAGGTGTGTGTATGTGTGTCTATTACCTGCATTCAGAGGGTTCTGATAATAATAATGATTGCTACAATTTACTGAGCACCTACTATATATCACTTGCTGTTCTATGGGTTTTTATGTACTTGAACAGTTCTGGAATCTTTTCTTATAATTGAGCTGAATCTACCTTCCTGTAACTTATGCCTCATGAAGTACACCTCAAAACTTCCTCTTCCAGGACCAATCCTCAAGACAGGTAGTTTCTGCTTCTGAGGCTTCCCTTCTCCAGACTAAATATTCTCATTCTTCAATTATCAGAGTCCCCTCCCTCAGGTAGACTCCATCGGGTCCATGTGTTACCTCCTTGCCGTTTGGTGAGTCTCTAGAAGGAACCAAGGTCAGATATTCTTTCTGAGACTTTTTAGTGTGTTTCTAAATACAAAAGGAGTGTCTCCTGGCTGGAAAAGCTGCATTCGGGATGAAGCTTTAACTCTCGTCTCGGGCACTGTAGAAGTAGGCCCAGGGAGGAGTCTTTCCAGGCAGAGGGAACAACATGTGCTAAAGCCTCCTAACGGATGAACAATATCTACTCTTACTATCAAAAGGAATAAATAGCCAAGTAAGCATTGTCCTACAAGTGGATCCTTTGGTTCCAAAAGTTACCCAGAACCAGGGAACGTGGAGGAATTCACTAACTGAAGCACTCAAATGTTGTAATATGTGTGATTTAAACAGAAACATATTGTTGTTGTCATTTGGAGGAATGCCACAGAAAAGTTTAGTCGAAATTGTCTGTGGTTCCACAGCCTACTTGGGATCATAAACTTGCTGCCAGGAAGATGTGACTGGGGTGATGAGTGGTGTTCAGTGTGTGGGTTCAGTCTTTCAATGAGGAACAGAGAAGGTTGCCCCCTTGGCCCTTCCAACTCTATGTGTATGATAGCTTGTGTCTCTAATAGTAATCACTTAAAACACTGAGTACATTAAGAGTGGCTTAAATATCCAAGGCTGTTTTATCTGCATTAGCAGAACAGAAACAACAGCTCAAAAATAGGGCAAAGGCTAACCTCATTATGATCATCAACTCTATGGACAATTATACAACAATTACAAATGATAATTTTGACAAAAACGTAAAACTTGGAAAAAAATGTCTACAGCATAATAGAAAATGAAAAAGAAACACGTGAAAAATAGTATGTACACTGTGACTACACTGGCATAAAAATACAGCAGGTCTTTGAATAATGTTGTTTCATCCAACAATGTTTTATAGTAACATCGATGAGGGGAAGGAAAAGAATAATAATAATAATTCCCAGCTGGG
Organism: Pteropus alecto; assembly: GCF_000325575.1. NCBI lineage: Eukaryota > Metazoa > Chordata > Mammalia > Chiroptera > Pteropodidae > Pteropus > Pteropus alecto. Next base: position 742,117 of record NW_006443568.1, read on the forward strand.
GCCACAGTCTGTGTGGAGTTTGCACGTTCTCCCCATGTCTGCATGGGTTTTTCCCAGGGACCCTTGCTTCCTCCCACATCCCAAAGATGTGCACATGAGGTGAACTGGCATGTCAGACTGGGTGAGTGTGAGTGTGCCCAGCAACGGAGGGCGTACTGTTCAGGGCTGATTGCTGTCTTGTGCCCTGAGTGGCCCTGGGAGAGGCTCTGGCTATGTTCAACCCTAACCTGGAGATAGTGGGTTAAAAAATAATGGTCTTACTTACTTTTATTAATCTTGCTTAAATGTATGTATAGCTCACATTTATTTCAACGTTTAATGTTAGACGTATTGGGGTTTTTGTTTAGATGGTGATGTTTTTGTGACCAGAAATAAATATACTGTAGGAACTGAATTCTTGTTAATGTCAATTAGCCTATGGTAAATTGGTTTCATTATACGTCATTTTGCTTAAAGTTACAATTTCCAAGAACCTATAGAGGAGGTTAAATGAGGACTTACTGTATGCCTGCATTTGGATGAGGACTGGAAGGATAAATATGTAAATAAGGAATAGTTGTTATTTAAGGGGAGAGCTGGTAGGGTTTTCTTTTCATAGGTTTCATAGGTCATTACATTTTAGTTTTAAAAAATGTGGGCTTGTTAAAATCAAGAATTTTCTTGGCAACAAAAGTATAAATACAAACACAATGTCTTTAGGCTTAACCAGTAGGATTTTGGGACTCTTAATGGGTACAATCTCTGTCAATTATGTGACCAAACCACTAGGTTGAGAAAAGTTGTCATATAAGGAGAAATCAAATATGCAAATATTTCTTCTAGAGGTTGAAAATTCTAAATAGTTCTATGATAAGGCCAGTAACACTGATCCTATGAAATCATAGTTACAGTTGGTTTTCTTTATATTTAATGTCATTCCTTATGTAGAATAATTTTTTTTAATTGTGGTAAAAAAACACATAATGTAGAATCTACTATCTTTATTAATTTAAGTATGTAGTTCACTAATGTTAAGTATATTCACACAGTTGTGCAACAGATCTCCAGAAATTTTTCATCTTCCAAAACTGAAACTCTGTGCCCATTAAGCAATAGCTCCCCATTTTCCCAGCCTCTCAGTCCCTGGCAACTCTGATACTACTTTCTGTTTCTATGAATTAGACAACTTTACGTATCACATGTAAGTGGAATCAGATAGTGTTTTTTTGACTGGCTTATTCCACTTAGCATAATGTCCCCAAGGTTCATTTGTGCTGTAGCATGTGTCAGAATTTTCTTCCTTTTAAAAGCTGAATAATATTCCATTGTAAGTATACCACACTTTGTTTGTTCCTTCATCCATTGATGAATATTTGAGTTGCTTCCATCTCTTGGCTGTTGTAAATAATGTTGCTATGAACATAGATGTGTAAATATCTCTTCAACAAAAAGTTATATTATGATGCCCCCCTGACTTGGACCCTCTTTGGAAAATCACATCCTCCCATTTGCCCACTACTCACTCCTCTATGTGTGGAAGTCTGCAAACTCTAAGGATTATTTTTAGTTAATCCCTGGCCCTCAAGAGCTGGGAGGTTTATTCTAGTTGGTGAGAAATGATCTTTAAGTTCAATGTCAGAAGGTTATCTCCTTCCTGATGATTGCTTGTTTATAATGTCTTTCTTTAAGAAGTCATTCTCAGTGTTACCACCAATGTATGAAGAAGATGCTAGAAGTTTTCAAAAATAAAATGATGGCTGTAAAACAGTTTTATGTTTCCCAAGTGTGATTTGGACTTGAGGCTAATCTATCCTACACTCGTCATATATTCAGAGATGATTCCACCACTTAATAACTGGGTTTTCAGTGATTTGTGATACATGATAATTCATCTGGTGCAAGACTGATAATTATTTTTATACTGTTTATAAATTAAGAGACTGCTAAATAAAATAGTCCTATAAACAAAATTACATGGTGGGGACAGGATGTTTCAACTGCTTAAGGGGACAAAATGTATTCAAAGATATTGGCAATTTAATTTGCATATAATTGATGTACTAATTATAGATAAGTTTGTCTGCTAATTAAAATAACATTGTTAGAACTTCTACTTAGAAATATTGGCTAACAAAATATATACTTAAATAGGCAAAGTTACATTTCTTTTCCTTCGCAATTTAAATATAAAAAAACCTCTACTTTTTGCCACAAGTTCCTAAAAATATTACTGAATGAACTATTGTAAAGTAAATCATATTTGTCAATAAGAACAATATAAATCATCCAACAAACATTTTATTGAGCAACTAACATGTGTCAGACATTGTGCAAGACACCAAATGGAATACACAATAGACATGACAGTTAAGATCCTTGCTCTTTTAGAGCTCACCTCTTAGTGGATGGAAGACAGTTAGTTATTGACAAATAACAGCTCAATGAATAAGATAATTTCAGGCAGTGAAAACTGTTACAGAGGCAGTAAAACAGAATCACATGACAATGTGAGTGGAGGGCTTGCCACTTAGATTAGTAGTCAAGGAGGGTCTCTTTGAGGTAACATTTGAACTGATACTGGAAATAGAGACAGAGACAATGGTGTGACTACCTATGGGCAGAACATTCTAAGGCAAATGTTCTAGGATGGCATAAGGAAGAGCAAGGCACACCACGAAGAACAGCAGTTTCAAGGGCCAACAGGACTGGTGTGGTTGGAGCATAGTGAAAAAGCAAGAGGGTGGTGTGTGCTGGAGTTGAAGACATGGGCAGGGGCCAGCTAAGTGGTAAGGCCGTGGCAAGGAATGTTATATTCTAAATGCAGTGGGAACCGTGGTGTGGTTTAAGCAGGCCAATGACATTCTCCAATTTGTGCCTTAAGATATTCTTAGAGTTTTATGGAGAACAGGTGGTCAAGGACAAGAGAAGAAGCAGGTGTTTGTTGCAAGGACCAAGGACAGCTACATGAGATAAAGTCGGGAGCATGTGGAGATTAAGAGTAATACTAATTAGTTATTTTATGTATCTTCTTTTTTTCTCTCTGTCTCCCTCTTCTCTCCCTCTTTCTGAGCCCAACATGCCCTCAGGCAGAGGTTCTTACCTAGGTTACATTAGAATCACCTGTGGCACTGTCTGTAAGAAAAGTGCCAGTCTCATCAGGTGGTGGTCTGGGATGAAGTCTGATCTTATTGGTTGGTTGGTTGGTTTAACTTAGATGATTTTGTTGTGCACTGAGAAAAGTCCCAAATAGCAAAAGGTGTTGATGGACAGAGTGTTGTACAGAAAGTAGAGACTGCCCTGAGGGACTCTCAGTACGATTGTGGAGACCAGATGCTGTACACACTTAATCGTGATAATAGATATAAAGAGATCGGGGCTGGGGCTGATGGGAGGAGAGCTTCCGTCAAAGGGCTCCTGGTGTTTAGGGGACAGGCAGATGCTTGACAGTGAGGAGGGGTCCAGGCCTGATCATGGAAATTTTAGCCCCAATGCTTAGTTGGTGACAAGTGATAGAACCACTTCACCACTCTATTGGCTGTGTCATGAGTGACTGTCTGTCCTTAGCTCCCACAAGCCATGGATACAGAGAATGGGTAGGAGAAAGCCTCGGGAAACAGGCGGGGACATCCCAGATGAAAAAGGAAGAGGGCAACAGTGGGAGGCAGGAGAAGCTTTGAGGTTGGACTTAACTAATTCAGACCCACTCCCTGGCTCCCCCTTCCCAAGTTTAAATTAGTGAGCATGTGTTCTGGCTAAGTCATCTTTTCTCTGGACGGGTTGGTCATCGGTACAATAATATAGGACCAGTGCTCTGGATTCGTGGGCAAGCTAAAAAAACAAAAACCCATTTCTCAGACATTCATTTGCTATATTGGCCCTCAATAATACAACTCCCGGAGTGGGCAGATTGGGAGTACATAGAGGATCTCGGTTCTTCTAATAGAATTTTCATCATGAGCTGAGGAATAGACTAATAGAATTTGGGACGAAAAGGAAGGAGTATAGAAGTGAGAAAATTATAGATTTTATCTAGCTGCGCTGCTTTACTCAGTTAAAAAACACACACACACACACTAAACTTATAAAGAGATCAATCAAGGAATGAGAATTTGCCTTATAGATTCCCTAAGTGTCTTTAAATTTCAAGGTCTCTCTAGAGCTTTCATTATTATGAATCATTAAGTGGAAAAGATACAGTGAAAATTAGGTTCTAAGCCACTGGTAGCCGAGCACTTATCCCAGGTCAAGCTCAGTGCTCTGTTTTCGTGGACTGTAGGGAATATGCGTCATCTAGTTGAGTTCCTACTTCCTCTGAACTGTTTCCTAGCTCCCTGCTACTGCCGTTGGCCTCCTCATTTGGCCTCTGCATCTTGTGGAAGATGCCAAAGCACTTGACATTTAAAATTTATCAGCAAAGTTAAAAAAAAATCTAACGTGAATTAAACGGGATTTTTAATCCCCTCAACTGTTGCCATCAGTATAATCATTAACAGAATGAAATCAGCATCGGTGAAGGAAAATATTAATCATGCATTTGCATCTATTAAATATAATGCAAAAGCAAGTAGGCTGGATGCTCAGGGGTGATTTTCTAACATTTATGAGGCAGGCGGCTGTGGGTCACTGAGAGAGAAGGGTGATCCTCATGGGTGTCTGTTCCCTTCTCACCAGCTCTGGTGCCTGCACAGCCACACAGGCCCAGCCTGCTTGAGTGGTGAGGCAAAGGGCTGGCTGGTAAGGAAATCCCTTCCTGCCTGGAGCCTTGTGACTTGGTTTGGATTATATAGGAACTTGCTGGAGACTTTGGGACTTTGAATCTCTAACTATTTAAAAAAGGGAGGAGTACAGAGTAGCTTCCCTCCATCCCCCAGACTGGGAGCTCATCTCTAAACCTATAAAATAAATACACTGCTGGGGACTGAGTCAGATAGCAGTTGAAGCCCAGGAGTGGGGTTGAGAGTAGGTCTTTGGGGTTCCTGCCTTCAGCAAAAGACTAGCCCCAGTGGTTAAAAGCGTGAACTTGGCATTAAAACAGACCCACCTTTTATTAGCTGTGCAACTCTGGGAAGGTTATTTAAACTCAGCTTCAGTTTCTTTATCACTAAAATAGGTGGAACAATAGCTACTGCGAGAATTAAATGGGATAATAAATATAAAGCTCTTATCTCAATGCCCTTAACCTAGTAGGCACTCGACAAACACTTTTCAAATGTTGTCTGTACAGTTCATCTTTGGATGACACATTGTCCTGGCTGCCTCATCTCACCTAGGATTTTGACCTCTCATGGCCTGAAAATGTTTGTCTCTGAATCTCTCATCTGCCTTTCAGACCCAATGGCATTCTAAACAGGACCCATGGGTGCCTCAAACTTACCAATTCCACAACAGACTGTGCATTTCCCCCAAAACAGTCCTTCTGCTCTGGCCCTAAGTGCATAAAGGACACAACTTTTCCTCCAGTCACTCCAGCCAGGCAACTGGAGATCATCCCCCATCTCCTTCATCCTTACCTCTACTACGCAAATCAGATTTGGTTCCGTAGCCTGTGGATCCTACCTGCTAAGTAGCTCTCAAATCCATTTCTTCCTCTTAGCAACCACTTCCTGACCTAGATCTCCAGTCTTGTCTCCTCAAATGTACTCACCCCAGAGCCCTCAGAGGGATCTACCGAAATCATTTACCTGATCCTTTCTGTCATGCCTACAACTCTTTCTTGGCCTACAGAGTAGAATCTAATCTCCTTGGCATGGGCACAAGACACTTGATGGCTTGTCCCCTGCCATGTTACCAGTCTCGTCTCCTGCTAATTCCCGCTCCTCATTCTGGGTTCCTTTAGGGGCAATAAAGGCATGAGTCTAGCCCTGAGCGATTTGTAAAAACAGAGTTAAAAATGTGGGACTTTCCTAATCAGATATTTTTAAAATTACAAAAATACAGTAACGCTCATTTTTTATTCACCATTTCAATGAATATTTGAGTACCTATTATGTGCTAGGCACTATTCTAACACTGTGAATATAGTGCCGATGTAAAATAACATCCCTTTCCTCATGGAGTCAAACTATTGTTGCAGAAGCCCACAAACAGATCCATGAAACTGAATAAAAAATCCAGCTATAGGCTCAAGTAAATGAAAAAAAAATGCGGATATTATAAAAGTGACATGTAAAAACAGTGGAGAAACATGAATAACTCAGTATGTGATACTAGGATAACTGGTTTGCTTTTTAGGAAAAACATTAAGTTGAATCCCCACCTCACGCCATATACCAATACATTTCTAAAGGGATTAAAGGTCTAAATGTAGAAAATCAGCTTCTGTCTTGGGCCCCATAAATTATAGTCAACCCTCAGTTTCTGTCCTTGTCCTCTTTCTACACTAAGGGTCACAAACTCAGATGCTGACAAGGACCAGACAAGTCATCTAAATAAATAAAATGGTCTTGTAGGAACTGGGTAACTTGGAAAGCATTTGATCCAAGGTAAATGCCCAATAATTACAATCATAATCATAATAGCAGCAGCTACATTTGTAGAGCCAGGCACTTTTTTAATCACTTTACATGAATTTACTAATTGAATCCATGAATTTACTAACTGAATCCTTTCAACAACCCTATATGACATATTCTATTGTTACAGATAAAGAAATTGAGGCACAGAAGAGTTAAGTAACGTGTCTCAAATTATATAGTTAGTAAATGTTGAGCAGGATCTAGAAACTAGCTAGCCTGACTCCAGAACCTAAGCTCTTAACCCATATATTCCAGACAGTTATTAGACCAAATAAAAACCATATGTATGTGCCAGACTGGGTTCACGGGTTTCAACCCGTGCCCTGGATTCTCTGAGAAGGCTCACCACTCTAGTGGCTTACTATCTCCTCTCTGCCGACAATTACACATTTCTACTTCAAACTCAACTTAGACTTGTCTCCTGAGCTCTACGTTTTTTCAACTTTTTCTGGACCCCACCTGGACTTCCCTCAGGCCCATCAAACTTACTAGGCTTAAGCTGAACTCCTCTCCACTCCTACTCAAACCTGCTCCTCCTTTGTAGGCCACTCCCATGCCTTCCATGCTTTCTTCCCTTCCCCACTTCTTTCCCAAATGTCATCTTCCCATGCATACTCATTCACACATTCCTGCCAACGTTCCTACTCCCTTCCCTTCCCAGGTTTATTTTTCTTCATACCACTTATCACCATCTAACATACAATATATTTTTCTTATTTATTTTGTTTATTGCCTATCTCCCTTTGCTAAAATGTAAGCTCCTGAAGGCAATGATTTTTATTTGTTTTGAAGGCTCACAAGAGTGGTGAGCCTTCTCAGAGAATCCAGGGCACAGGTTGAAACCCGTGAACCCAGTCTGGCATATACATATGGTTTTTTATTTGGTCTAATAACTGTCTGGAATATATGGGTTAAGAGCTTAGGTTCTGGAGTCAGGCTAGCTAGTTTCCAGATCCTGCTCAACATTTACTAACTATATAATTTGTTATATCTTCAATGCCTAGAACAGTGCCTGGCATAGAGAAATGACTTTAAAAGACTGGCTGACTGACTGAATGAATGAATGAATAAATTATGGTTCATCTTATACAACAATAAAATTTCCTTGAAGTCTTATGTTTTACCTTTAAGTGGAATCCAGATTTCACATTTGACTCTATAATATACCCAATTTTATTATATTAAAAGAGATTTTGTATTGTTCCCCCTACACCCCAACTGAAATTTCAAGTAAAACTGATGCTCCCGGTCAATGCTCCTTGTTATCCGGTGGCCTTCTGGACACCTGGCATACCGTTGCACACCCTGCTTTTGCTCTTGCCTTGACTTTCCCAGTAAATGAAAAGACCAGCTGTTCCAGTGAAAGGCTTTCGAAAGTGAGTTGCTGCAAGTTCAGGAGCAACTGACAGTCTGAGAGACAATGGGATGACTTAAAGCCAAGGGCATTTCAGGCTTCCTGGATAGGCATACTGAGATTGGAGGAAGGGAAGGGACAATTCTCTTTATTTATCACAAATTAAGCTTTATTTTTTTCTTTTTTTAGTGTATTCTTTTTCTCCCCCTACCTGCCTTTAAAAATGATTCCTTTGTTTAGTTTTTAATTCTTTCACTTTCTCTTTCATTGTAACATTATCTCACTCATTAATTTGTTTAATAAGTATGCCTCAAGTTACCTGGCAGTGCACTGGGCTCTGGGGATAAAGCAGTGGATGCGACAGACATTATCCTTGCCGTCTTGGAGTGCCCCTTCTTGGGAGTACACACAAGAATACAGACTATGAAATTTGGGGTGATGATTGCTGGCATAGAGAAGTGCAAGATGTTGGAAGGGCACCTACAAGAGCACCTAACCCAGATTTTGGGGTTCAAGGAAGGCTCCACAAAGGAGGTGGTGAGGGAGGTTGTAAATGCCTTATCACAAGAGAGACCAAGAAGGAACACACGAGAGGTGTGTGTAGTGGTACTTGCCAGGGCATTGGCTAGAAAGTCTTTGGTGGCTCCTCCTGCCAGAGGTTCTGTGACTCTGAGCTATCCCTGTCTTAGCCCTTCGGGCAGGGCTTCTTTGAAGAGAGCATTGGGGGCATATTTGGACTTTACCTTGCTCTCGGCTAATAGAGAAGTATCAGACTTGAGCCTTGTCCATGGGAGCTCTCACACTCATCAGGGAGACAAGCACATGCAAGGCTGTAGGTAACTCGCAGGGGAATTGGTAGAGCAGAACATAAGAGTAAAAGGAGCGACTGAGAACTCCAGAGCAGTAGAGGACACAACTTAGGGGAGTGAAGAGTCCTGTTTGGAGTCAGTGACCTTGGATTCAAGTCCAATTCTGCCCAGATATATGGGTTCAGCCATTTCTTTTTCTGAGGCTTCCTTCACTCCTCTGTGAAATTAAAGTCCCCATTTGAACTCTAGCATGGTAGGGTTCCATGACCAGCATTCTGTAATGACCATTTCAACAGCTGGAAATAAAAAGGAACATTCACTCATCCATTCACTTGTTCATTCTTTCCGTAAGTATTTGTCAAGCTCTCCCATGGAGAAGGCATCTGAGGCAAACGTGAAGATGATTGATATGGTTCATAAGAAGATGTGTGCACAGGTGTTCACTGCAACCTTGTTGGCAATGGAAACAATTAAAAATCCATCCATAAGGAGATGGCCAAATAAAGTGGCTTATTTATATGATAGGATAATATTTCTCAGTTAAAAGGAATAAACTAGACCTCTATGTACCAAATAGATAGATCTCAAAACAAAACATTGAAAGAGAAAAGGCAAGATGCAGAACAATATAGGCTTGGCTAGTAAGTGGCAGATGTCATTTGTAGACCTTGTTGCCTCCCCAGCATCCACTCATTTTTCTTGATATAATTTTGTGCAGGTTTCCACAGCAACCTGTGCGCTTAAAAGAGGCCAACCTTCCTCTTACAGTTGGGGATGTGTCTCAGGCCAAAGCTGACCAATATAATACCACCCATGGTCATCATGTCTGTTTCAGGGACAGTTGCATGAATCATTTTAGGCCAAGAGAACTGAGAAGTTTGTTGGAACCCCTGGGGAAGAAGTTTCCTCTCTCTCAGAGCACTTACTGACTGACTTCTTCTTCCCTTGAGTGTGGACAAGGAGGTGTGTTGTCCTAGAGGAGGAACTGGCTCCGGGATGAAGCTAACACCAAGGAAACAAGAGCCAGGAGACAAAAGAAATTGAGTCCTTGATGACATAGTTGAGCTGAAAAATCATGAAATCCTCTTTGCCACTAAACATTTCAGTTTAGGGGGAGGGAGTATATCCTCGTTAAAATTTAAGTCTATTAGAGTTGGACTTTCTGTATTTGTGACTCAAAGGATACTAACCAAGATGCTATTTATAGAAATTAAATAGCGCATGCCAAAAAAATACTCTATATTTTTCATGTATATATATATATATATATGGAAATAAAAGTACGAAGCAGGGATTGAAAGCATATATACTCAATTCATGATATGGTTGGCTTTGTTGGATGGCCGGGGAGGAGCACTGAGTAATAGGTCCAGAGACAGAAGACAAATAAGTAGCTGGCATTTATTGAAGGCTAATCATGTGCCACACAGGCACTATTCTAAGACCTTTACATGAATTAACATACTGAATTTTCATAACAACATTACACATCCATTTTACAGGTGTGGAAACTGAGGCATGGAGGTTAACTTCTCCGTGGTCACCTGGCTAATAAGTGACAGAACTGGGATTTGAACCTAGAGAATCAAGCTCCAGAGCCACTTATTAGCTTTATATTCTCTTAATAACTATACTAATATAGTATCAACCTTATCTGTAACATTCTTGTATCTTAAAAAACAAAGTGAAGCAAATGTAATAAAAATTTAATGATCATTTGTTCTGGAGAGGGTGATGGTGTTATTATTCCCTGACCTTTTGTGTGATTTTTCACATTTCTTAAAGGCAAAAATAAAGCTGGAGACAGCTTCTGTTCTCAAGGAATCCTCAGTCCACAGACCACGTGCTGGAAGACAGGCTGAGACAGCACTGTGGGAGTAAGTAGAGGAAGAGGCCCATCACGCTTGGATGAACATGGACGGCTTTGCAGCAGCCTCAGCGTTACAAGCTGGACCAGGAAATAAGGCCCAGGTAAAGCCTAGGCACGCAGTGTTGAGGGCGAGCGAGCCACCAGGCATAGGAGGGAAAATGCAGGACCAGAGGAGCCCATCTGGTTGGCGCTGAGGACACATGACATGAGGAGTGAGAAAGAATGTTTCTGGAAATCAGCTGAAGTCAGATGGTGATGAGGCTTATTCTCCATTCGCCCCTGCTCCCCACTCTAAAGGGTGGCCTTTTGTTGGGCAGGGACTGACTGCTGCCTCTGGCGCTGGCCTCCTCCCCATCCTTGCCATTCTCACAAGGTGCCCATCTGGCTGTTTATGCTGCATCTCCAGATGTTCTCTGGGTTCCCGCCGTGAATTATCTGCTGACCCAGCAGTAGCCCCTTCCCGAGCACCCGGGATGCTCTCAATGTAAAACATACGGTCACATAAAACCGGCGAGACCTTGTCTGCCTGGGAAGCCATATTCAGACCGATTTACGTGGACTATTCTGGGCTCTGAGAGTGCTCAGGGTCACCTGCGCAGAAGCGGGTAAGATGTCCCGGGGCATCCACAATGGCTCCTGACAGCCGCGGAAGGGACACAGATGCAGGCTAGCATGTAATTAGTGCCAGGAACACAGCTCTCTCATTACTTTCCCCCAAGAACGTGCCTCTCTGGCTGAGAGGCAGATAATGGACAATCACAGAAGATCCTTGATTATGGCTTGATTGAGCTTATGGGAGCTCCAGACGGCTAATGCAATTGTGGCTTCCAAACTGTTAGTGGAGGGCATTTCCATATGGGCAGGGAATTAAATAAAGCTGTCCTGAACACTTTACTGGACTTGTGCCTCCAGCGTCTAGCCGGATACAATCTTCCGCTCCAAGTGACCTCGACAGAGACTACAGGGAATGGTCGTGACCCAGGATGAGAAGGCCAGCTTCCTCCTTAATTACTGTCACATTTCCCCTTCAGGGCTCTTGACCCACCTGGCATTAGCTTTTTGCTCCCTTTTCTGGAGCCAGAGACCTACTCTCTGCCCTCCAGCCCCCAGTCGGCACCGTGATTGCAGGCCTTGGGCTTTTCCAGAATTCGTGACTTTCCATAAGTATAGAATTGTACTAGACACTCCTTCCAACAGGAGATGATTCACTGGTCTGGTGGAGATGAGCCGGAGAAAAGCATGAGATAGAGCACAAGTCTCAGGTCAGGCCCTCTGGAGGTTGTCAGATCTGGCCCCAGATTTGCCCTGACCCACACTTTGCCAAATTCTTTGAAAGAGAGGACCTCAGGCTCTCACCTGCAACACAGGGAGATGGGCTAGATGATTTCTAAAGTCTAGAGATTAAACCAGTTACCCTCATCTATGAAAGCAATAATGTAAGTAAAATAGGATGCTGAATTTACCTTCCTGTTGTCTTGAAATTTTGGCAAAAGCGCCAAAGATGGGAATAGTAGCTGCCAGATGCCTAGTCTGCAGCTTCTGGAAAGAGATGAACTTGGTTCCCAGTCTGTTCTCTGCCATCCATCTTCGACCCGTACAGACAGAAGAATTAGAGCTCATTGAGAGAGGCAATTTGGCTTGGTGAAGAGAATTGTGCCATTTTTCTTTCTGCTCCATGCTGAAGATAAGGGGAGAGGGTATTCTCTCTACTCAAGGCTAAGTGACAGCAAGTCCAAGAGAATTACTCATAGCCTGAGGTGCCAGCAGAAGTGCAAACGGGCATTTCACTCTCCAGTCAGAGAACTGCCAAGCTGCAGAAACTTCCAAACCCAGGAGTGGAGCACAGTGAAAGCTCTTGGAGGGCTTGGCATGCATCCCCTGGAATATCCATGAATGTAGAAACTGGTGACTGGAGAATTCTGAAGGCAAGTGGAGGTTGAAATCATTCGTGAGAACAAAAGTAGGACGATGATGGTTGGCCCGCATGCACATCAGTGTTGAATGTGGCAAGGACACGTGAGTGTCTCATGAGGGAAGTGGACACTTCAGAGGATGGCTAGACTTAGGTAGTCTTAGGTGGTGAAGACGCTCTGCCTTCTAGGCAAGGGATTTTATCCATAGAGGTCCTGGGGTGGGAGGAGGATTGCGAGAGGTCATCTAGAGGGCACATTTCTCATGACAGGAGACTGTTTAGGGTGGAGATCCCCGAAGGAAACTGTCAATGGGAAAGTCAAGATTTGAAAGCCTGAGACATCAAAGGTATCGATGCCAACAGCACTGGCCAAGGGAGAAGTGTAGGACCAGTTAAGTTAAATATAAGGCTTCTGTTCTTTCTTTCTAATCCCCAGTCCTTCTGCCAAAATTGTAGAGTAGCCAAGAGCAGCTTGGATGAGGAGAACAAGGAATGAAAGAATAGGCTACGTCCCTTCTCCATGACCAGGAGACCAAACCCCTTCTCACCAGGAATGAGTCCTGAGCTGGGCAAAATGAAGTGGTTTTGAATCATGCAAGATTAAAGTTTCAATCTGGGTGGTTTTGATCTGGATAGCTTTGGACTTTTTAGTATCTGAAAATAAGTCTTAATTACCAAACAGAGAATGTTCTCATAACTATGAGGGAGAGGACAGCTCTGAGTTCCACCTGAGATGGCATCAGAGGACAGGAATGAGAAACCAGACAGAGCGTGTTTGAAGGCAGCGTTTGGAGAAAAATAAAGTCATTTCCTGTTAATATGCCATCAATTTCAGCCTGTTCAATATGCAGTTTTCGTTACTAATTCTCTGGTTCAATCTCTTACCATATCTAGTTTGGGTTAGTATCAGAAATAAAAAGGTGAAATGCACTGGATTCATGCTTTAAGCTGGGCAAATACTGTCTCAAAGGTGAAGATCGTATTTCCTTGGCCCCCCCAGTCAACGTTTCCTGGCTCCCAAGAGAATTAAAGGCCTCTGTTCTTGCTTCCAGTTCATCATGTGCTGTCCACCATACTGGCACTTTCTCTACTGAGTTCCATTTTTGCATTTGGTCTGTCCTTCTGTAGACATTGTGCTCCCCAAGAGTAGAGGCTGTATCTCTGATGTTTAGTGTAGAATAGCTCTCAGTTATGCAGTTGATGAATATGTCTGCCTCTGATCTTACCTCCCTGCCCAGTCCAGAGTTGGGGGCTCAGTGTTCTCATCTGTAAAATGGCACATTGGACTAGATAATTTTAAAGGCTCTTCTAAGTCCACTAACAACATGGGATTTTCTGTTTATTCCCACCCTGTGAAACACACTGACAACTGGCTGTTGAGTGTTCAGCACTGGATTCCTTTGAGGAAAAGGGCCCAAAATGGGCCACAGAAATAGTTCACTTTAGTGCTGACCACATGTTGTGAAATCTGTTTTGCCTTGGGGTATGGCAGGGCATACACTGGGTCACTGCAGGGATGAGTCCAGCAGGCCTGGCAGATCATAGAGGCCTGGGAGGCATAATCTAAGTAGCCATCCCTCCTCCCCATCCCTTCTGACCCACTCTGCATGTGGAAAGAAGGTTTTTGTCAGGTGGCAATGCCCTAGCCTCTGATCTGAGTTTCCCTAGGACCACAGACCATGGGAGAGAGTAAACACAAGCTGGATTCCCCCAGTCCAAGAGGTTTTGTGGTCGCACACAGGACTTTATAAGTAGCTCAGGCTCAGGGAGCAAAGCATGAGACCAACTGAACACTGGGAAACAGGGTCAAGGTCTGACTTACACAGTGATGCTAGTGCTGAGTCCCAGACATGGGCTAGAGTTTCTTAAGTTCCTGCTGCCTGAGCTCAGGATTGGAGGCAGAGGGTACAAGTGAGGATTGGCAGTGCCATGAAAGGAGATGGGAGGCAGAGCCTTATAGCCCCATCTCCCTTCGGACTTTCCTCTTGCTCCAAGCAGTCATGGCTTGTACTTCGCTTATAAAGAAGTAAGCACTGTGATTTGCATGCATTTGTCTGCAAAAGCACAGAGCTTATGCAGGGAGATGAGCAGGGTCCCTGCAAGCACTGGATCTGAAAATTTTCCGGGACATTGTGGGTACTCTGGGGTGCTCAGTTGGGTGGGAGAGCCACCTGAAGTTGAGGAAGGAGAGGATAAAGGAGGTTTGTGAACCTCATTGCTGTGTAATTTTAATCCCCACCACCTCCCCCCCACCACCACACACACACCTCAGACTTCTAAATAGACACATGCCGAGGTATAGAATTTATATAATTAACACGGTCAGGGCAGCTTATCATTTTGGAGTACAAGGACCTCGTGTCCCTCCATCTCCTCTCATATAGTCAGGATATTTACCACTAGCACCATCCCCAAGGACCTCTGCCCTTGGGAGGACTTTCAGCACAGAGAGCTGTGAGAAACAGCCGCCGAGAGCTCTCTGCCTGGGAGAATGACTGGGGAGGAGAAGGCTGGGAGGAAGATGGGAGGAAGGGCGGAGCTGCCATTCTGACCCCAACAACCGTCCGTGGGGCTGTTTGACTTGCATGAAGTGTGACTTTGCAGAGAAATTCAACAGTAGGACAGCTGGCTCCAGTTCTTCCCACACAGTGATGACTCAGGCAGGCCAGCCCCTCTGGGGGCAGCTTCATGGCTCACTAACAGAATACCGTGCTTCCCGGTCTGATTTTTAGGGTCTAACCTAAGTTTTCTGAGGAAGGCACTGGTGATTTTAATTCAGATGAGATGTCTGGGATGTACTCGGGTTTATCCTGGTGAAATGAGGTGGTTATTTCAGCAAAAAAAAAAAAAAAAAAGGATTACAGTGACTATGCTGTGCCAGCGCATGGGAGAAATGGTCTACTTTCCAACAAAAGAAATCTCTGAAGCATCTTAATTATTTTAGAGTTTTAATTATAAAATTAAGCAAATTTATGGGAGAAAAATAAACACTAAACTGAGTTTTATTTGTGGTTCATTTCAGTTGCGAGGAATAACCCTTGTCAAGCCATCATAGGCACAGGGGGAAATGTTGAGAGAAAATGTACACTGGGAATATGGACTCAAGAGTATGATTCTTATTTTGAGAGTTGCCAGATGAGAGGGGGTTTGGGGATGGGTGAAAAAGGAGAAAAGATTAGGAAGTACAAATTGGTAGCTAAAATTTACAAAACAGTCATGGGGCTATAAAGCATAGCTTAAAGAATATAGTCAATAATACTGTAATAACTGTGTATGGTGTCAAATGGTACTAGGATTATCAGAGTGATCACTTCATAAGTTATATAAATGTCTGATTCCTATGTTGTACACCTGAAACTAATATAATATATGCCAACTGTAATTGAAAAATAAAAAAGTTTTTTAAAAAAGAAGGAGGGTTCTTATAGGGGCCCATTGCTGACCGCTCAACTTCCTTGAGGCTGGAGCTGGAGGGAGTTGAAAGATGAGGGTGTCTCTGGGGGCCTTGGAGATAGCTGTCCACAGGCCTTCTCTACCACACTATTGTGGCCCAGTGAGGTGGGTTGAATTGTGTCCCACCAAAAGCTATGTTGAAGTCCTAACCCATGGTACCTGCCAATGTGCCCTTATTTGGAAATCGAGTCTTTGCTGATACAATCATGGTAAAATGAGGTCACGCTAGACTTGGGTGGGCCCTAAATTCAATCAAGGGTGTCCTTATAAAAGGAGTTACAGATACGCACACAACACATGGAGGGAAGATGGCCGTGTGAGGATGGAGGCAGAAACTGGAGTGATGCAGTCAGAAGCCAAAGAATGCTAAGGATTGCCAGAATTTATCCGCAGTGAAGGGATGGAAGCGTTCTTCCCTCCAGCCTGCTGAGGGAACACGGCTCTGCTGACACTTTAATTTTGGACTTCTAGCCTCCAGAGAATAAGTTTCTGTTGTTTTAAGCCACCAGCTTATGGTACCTGTTATAGCTGCCCCAGGAAACAAATACACCCAGCTATATACCATGGGACTGCTGGCAACTGGTATCCTCTTTCTTTGTTTCTTGTTTAAGTTCCTGATACAAAAAAGAGTGTGGCCCTAGTCATCTTTTGTGGCTGTCCTGTGAACAAGCAACCCTTAATGGTTCCGGAGCTACCCTACGACAGACAGTCAACCACAACCAAAATGTTGGGTTCACATGGGACAGAGCAAGAAGGCCAAAAGTGGTCAAACTTCCTATGAACATCCTGCATTCCCCTGTACCTGGCCACAGAGCCCTTCTGATTTGGGGCAGGGCATAGGAGAGGTTCTGTGGAGCTGTGATCCGTCCCTAAAGGTCCTATGTATTCTCTCCCTCTCCCTTTTTATGCATCAATCTACTTTCTACTTTTCACTGCTAATGGCTGGAGAGAAAAGTAGATTATTATTTTTTTTATGGAAGTTCTGTGGAAAGTACAGGGACTTGGGTCCTGAATGCCGATTTCTGAGCCCTAAGTTTAAAGCAAGATTTTGGTACTTACCAGCTATGTGATCGCAGCCTGGGCAAACCGTTTACTTCCCTAAGCTTCTACATCCCTACCGTGAAACAGAGTCAATGCCACTGGTCAGCTCAGAATGTGATCCAACAGGAAAAAGGATGCGAACATCTTTGATCTTATTGAAGTTCCAGCACCCCCACGGAATCTCGCAGGTGAGGAGCAGCCTCTCCATCAGGGTGGGCCACCATGCAGAAGCCAGGATGTGTGGACGAAAGGGCAGGCTCAGGGATGAGGTGCCGGCTGGCCGCCTGCTTTTCCTTTGTCTTTTTCGATAATGCTAATTTGGTTACTCTTAGTAACAGCTATTCCCCATTACTATTATTCATTCCAGGCTCTGAATCATTCTGATGGATACAACTTGACATCAACCAATTTGCCTAATTCATCACCTTTGCATTTCTTTAATACTAAAGACAAAGTAGGAAGGTTTTCAACTGGCTTTGCAATTCTTTTCTCCTCTCCTCCTGCATTGTTGGGGGCTTCGGAAAAAGCTTCCTCTGAAGGACCGTTGGGTGGAGAAATCAGCTACCCATTCCATGTGGCCTTGACCAAACTCAAAGTGACCATGGCTTTGTCACTTTGTACCCAGGGCTGGCTGTTTGGCAACCATTCTTTTTCCATCTGCAATTAAGCCCAGCCTGGCTGAGGCGTACAGTACTTGTGCAAGCTTATCCATGGTCTAAAGGTCAGCATTCCCACTCAGCGGCTCAGGCCCGATTCTCCCCATGCCCAATTTCAGAAGGTCCTAAGGTGACTCATCCTTTCAAGTCCAGACCAGCCACCTTCCCCATGGAGAAAGAAACCTCCTGCCCTGAACTCTCACACTCCTTCTCCTGTTCTTTCATTATGACCCTTAATCCTTTCTCTCACATACCAAAATAAATATGCTCACTATAACAAGTCCAAAAAATACTGAAATTATGTAAGGAAAAATTTAATAATTCTCCAGTTTTGCCCTCCCTCCTGCATCCCCTCGGATAACCAGTGTTTTGTTTTGTCCGCACCTTTCAATGTCTTTCTTTTTATTCACGCTGACATACTCATTCATATATTTACAAAGGGTTTTTCTTCTAATTTTTAATTGGGATCATACTGTACATACACGATGACCTTTTTCAAAACTTATCAATATATTATGTAAATCCCTTCGTGTCAATTCACATATACACACATATATATTATTCATTTTAATAGTTTCATAATGTTTCATCTATTCATTTAACCCTCATTATTTTCTGTTCTGCAATCTTTGCACACATATCTTTTCATACTGTAGGGCAAAGTCACAAACATGTGACTTCTGGGTCAACGTGTATGACATACTTATTTTTTATAGTTGCTGCCAGATAGGATGTAGTGACGTAGCTCATCAGTGAAGTATGGCAGTGCCTGTTTCCCTCACACTTTCACCAGCTTTTAGATATTAAATGTAAATATTTCACAATTTTACTTATCTGCTGGGTGGTGAATGGCTTTATGGTTTTAACTTGCATTTCCCTATGTATTAGTGAGTTTGAGCATCTTTTGATATTTGTTGGCCATTTGCATTTCTTTTTCTGTGAATTCTTTATTTAAATCCTTTGCCTATTTTTTAGGGTATCCTTTAACACTTAATGCTTGATAGTATAGTTATTTTTGTACTTGTCCAGCATTCCCCATAATAATAGCTAACATTTATATAGCATATAAAGCATTTTTTCACATACATTAACTCATTATGTCCTCACTGTGGTTTTGCAAGAAATGTATTATTATTCTAACTTTTAGGAAACCAAAACTCAGAGATCTGCTCAAGATACTTAGGCTATTAGTGGCAGGGCTGTGACTCCAACAGCCTTCCACAGCACCATGGGAAGGATCCATGGGTGACTTTTTTTCTCCTATCCATATGGTCTTTCACAGGCCTTAGAGCAGGGAATAGTTGCAGACTGGGTAGAGAGACATATGATGGATGAATTGATGAATGGCAAGATGGAGAAACTGATGGATAGATGAAAAGATAGAGGGTTGGATCAACTTCCCAACTTATTTCTCTCCTTCCCTTCCAATATTTGTCTCCCGGATTTTTGCTAAAATAAAATTTTAAAAAATGCCCTTCTCATTCTTCATTATCATTGCGAAGCACAGTCTTCCAGAGGTGTCTGACCTTGCTATATTCCCTGACTTCTCATATAGCGAGAAATCTCTGGCCCATGCATGGAAAACAGGCCCTCGCCTCAGGTATACATTTAAAGAGGGCCACAGAATAAAAAGGCATAAAGCAGCAGTTCTCAACTAGAGGTGATCTTGCTCTCCTGAGGACATTTAGCAATGTCTGGGGACATTTTTGGTGTCACTACTGGGGGAGGAGATGCTACTGGCATCTGGTGGATCGAGGCCAGGGATGCTGCTAAACATCCTACAATGCACAGGACAGCACCTACAACAAAGAATTATCCTGCCCAAAATGTCAATGGTATCAATTTTTTTAAGCTTTTTTTAAAAAATAAATTTATTTATTTAAATTAGTTTCAAGTATACAGTACATTGGTTAGACATCTATATTGTTCCTAAAATGATTCCCTTAATTGCTCCCTCCCTCTCCTGGCCCTCCACTTAGCCATCATATTAACGCTAACTGCATTCCCTGTGCCTTACTCCCCATCCTCGTGCCCAACTACCAACTACTAATTTGTACTTCTTTAATCCTTCACCCCATTCTCCCAGCCCCCCAACCCCTCTCCCCTCTGTCTGTCACCAAATCGTCCACTATATTTGTGAGTCCGTTTTTTATTAGTTTGTTCTTTTTGTTCCTTAGATTCCACATGTAAGTGAAATCAGATGGTATTTATCTAATGGTATCACTTTTAAAGGGCCTGGCTTAAAGCCACAGCAGGCCCATTAGAAGCAGCATGATGAGAAGGAAGGATATAGAATCCGCAAACTCAAGGGACGTGACTTTGAGCATTAAGATGCTTATATACCAGCTGTATGATCTTGAACAAGTCATTTTGCCTCTCTATGCCTCCATTTTCTCAAACCTTAAGTGAGAATCATCTTATCTTCCTTGCGACGCTATTGGGAAGACGAAGTAGAACGACATATGTGGAAGGGTGCCTGATAACGTGGGAAATGGTACCTGTCGTCAGGAATCGTTGTTTATCTGGGCGTGAGTCTGCGGGAGCTGAGCTTGCACTCTCTTGGTTTCTGGACTGACTGTGTGCAGGGTCTTTGGATGTGGAAATGCAGGTGTTTGTGATTTAGAGTCCAAAAGACTAGCTGAATGCTAATCTCTCAGTGCCCTTGTTTGCTCCTCTGGAAACTTTTCAGGTGGACAGCTAATCAATGGGGGGAAATGATGACTCCTGCATTGTGCGCCTCCCGACTGGCAGCCTGTAGCTGAGGCCCAGGCCTTGGGAACATGCTTTTACTCTTGAAGGAAGGCTGGGCAGGAAGCCGTGGTGGAATTCCTAATCCTGAATCTGGTTGTCTAAGGGCAAATTCTGATCCATTCTGGGCATTGAACAAGGTGGCAAAGGGAAGAGGGAGAAAAGAGGCACAGAGCCAAAAGCAGGCCTGGAAAATTAGGAAAAACTAAAAGAGGGGAAGGAAAGAAAATGGGAGGAGGTCTTGAAGAATTTGGAGCCTGAGAGCAGATGCCCAGAGAGATGTTTTGCACTCATGGGCAAATGAGATGAAACAGAAAGATGGAGGAAGCCTGGGTCTTCCCTTGGGCTGATTTTTCTAATCAGCCCCACTGTATTACCCTCTGCTCTGACCACATTTTCTGACCCCGAGTGCAATTTCTGTTCTGCCCCAACCCAGACTCTGTCCTCTGTGCTCTCTTCTCCCCATGCCTGGACCTCCAACTCTTCCTTCAACCTCTCTGCTATGACCGGAATCCCATCCACTATCTTTGGTTCAGTCCATCCTGCTGACTTTGGTAGGGAAAAGGGAGAGGGCCGAGGGGAGGGGCTGGTCTCTTTTGAACCCAGGGAATCAGATCCCTCAGGCTTCTGTCAGCTCATTCTGCCCCAAAGACCAGAAGGGTAGACTTTTCCTTAATATTCTGGAGCTAAAACCAGCCTATGCACAAATTCACAAGTTCTGTTCTGAGTCATAAATAATGGTTCATGAGCATCATTTACAGTTTGTGGAATTCACAGCCTGGATGTGATGCACAGTCTCCACAGGATTCAGGCCCTAAGCCGGATTCTATGTCCTCCCAGCATGAGTGGCCCAAATCTACTGACCCTCTTGTCCTCCTGGAACTCTTGGGCGAAGGTGGCCCTCAGCTCAGTGAGAAGTTTCTACAAGGATGGAGGAGAGGAACAAGTAAAGTTAAGGATGTCGGGATAGCTTGTAAGGTGATTCAGACCCTAGTTCTGGAAAGGAGGAACCCAGAGAAATTCCCTTATCAGTGTTGCTTGCTCAGCAGTAGTAGCAGGCGGGGTGGAGGGGACACAGACCGCCTGTCTCCCATGTGGGGACCAGATCCTCAGGAGAGCTCAGTCTGCCTCCAGCTTGGCTGGGTGGGGCGGGGACTGCGGGGGCTGGTGTGGCAGCTGTGGGCTGCACCGAGGCCTGTCAGGGAGGAATGATTAATGAACAGCCGCACCAGCTGAGGCTAACCTTTGGAGAGCTGAACAGGACATCTGCAGAACTGTCAGCGCTCTGACAAGGACAGAGCTGAACAACCAATTATGCCGCCATCACTAAGGTGGGCTGTCACTTTAATCCCAGCCATTCACTTAGGCAAGGACAGGGAAATTTCTCCTTTGCAAAGGCGTGTGCCTTGGCCATCTTAACCATTTCAGGACAGGGCAGGGACCATCCCTGGGAGCTGCTCCAGCTAAGCCTTCTGGCAAGTCACCTTACTTCTGGTTTCCAAGCTCTCTTTCATACTAGCCATGAGAGCAGAATTCCGAAACCACACACCCATATGCCTCGCATTTCATTCTGCTGCCTCCCATAGCTTGCAAGATAAAGTCTGAATTCCTTAACCTGGCATTCAAAGCTTTTCATCCCATTAATTCACTCACTTATGTATCTGACGAACAATTACATACTGAGAATTTGGTCTGTAATAGACAGTCTGCTATCCAGTGAACAGAGTAATTAAATATGAGAGAGTTCTTACCCTTTAGAAGCTTGTGATCTCAGAGCAGAGGCACATAAGTAAGACCTCGAGGAGAGTATAAGATCTCTAACAGAGGTAGTAATAGAAAGCTGTGGGATGTCAGAGAAGCAACACTGCAACCGGACTGGTGGACAGGGGACAGGGATCATCTTGGGCTCTGTCTAAAGCACTGAGCACACACTAGTCAGACAGAGAGGTGGGGAAAGGGGAAAGCAAATACAAAGATACTAAGGAAAAATTTTATGAATTCGAGCAATGGCAAGTAATGACACACGTCTGGAACGCCAGGTATATGAGAAATGGTAGACAAATTTGGAAAAGTGGGGACCGAGTGGTGAATGGCTTGGAATGCCAGATAAAATGATTTGGATTTTGTCCTACTTCTTAGAAGGGAATAGATTTGGGACAGGCCCTACTTCCCGTTTTTGACAGTCTCTATAACTCTTACCATATATCCTGATTCCAGCCACACTGGACTTTTCGTTATTTGTAAATACGACCCTGCCATATTTTCATACCTCCGTGTTTTTACTCATGCTATTTTCTCAATCTGGAATGTTCCTCCTGCACTCTTTGTTGTAAAGCTAGGAATTGTGTTAAGCTAAAATAACGGAGGCCCAAAATAAGAGTGGCTTGAGCAAGGTGGAGGTTCATTTTTCTTTCATGTAACATAATAAGGTTTAGTGATAAGTGATTCAGGGGCAGCTGTAGCACACAGTGTTATCAGAGACCCAGGCTTCTTCCATCTTTCTGGTTCATCCCTTTAGTGTGGCTTCCATCCTCAGAATCACCTCATGGTCACGAGATGGATGCTAGAGCCGCACCCATTATGTCCATGCTCAAGGGAAAAGGAAAGAGGAAGGGAAGAAAGGCAAAAATAATGTATTTTCCAACAGAGTCAGCCACTTTGAGGAGCTTTTCTAGAAGCCTCGCCTAAAACTTGCTTTTGTTTCATTGGTCGCCCCAGCTGCAAACGAACATGGGGAAAGTGTGTTTTTGCAGTGTTCATTTTATTCCCAACAAAATCAGCATCCTGTTAATAAGAAAGAAGCAAAGAATGAGTCGGCAACTGACAGTCTCTGCTACAAGTGCTAAGCAAAAAACACCTGAACATGAGTCACAGTAGAGGCAGATATGAAAAACAAGAATTCAAGGATAGAGAAGTCACGGTATGAAAAGTCGAGAGGAGAACAATGAAACCAGAACAATAATAATAAATCAAAATAAACGTCTAGGTATGCCCCAAATTTCTAACATTTAGTTTGAAATGAAGTTTTACATGATGTAAAAAGAGAATAATATATAATAATCTGCTTCTAAAACTTCAGTTTTAAAAAAATGAAATGCGAAATTGGAAGAAGAAAGTACAAGTATGCTTAACTACTTATCTTAAATAAAAAGATCCCAGAAGATTTCAATCCACACATGATTCTAACAATTAGAAAAATGTAGATTAAGAAATATTTTTGAAAAATGTCAGGTTATGAATAGTGGAATTAGAGCCAACATTTATCTTCTAATATATTGAAGATAATAAATAAAAAGAAAATAGAATCAATCTACCAATAGACAGGTAAAAGAAGAAACAATATAATTAATAACAAGATGATAGGAAAAAAACTAGTTATAACAATGTGTATAGGTGTATTAAATTCCCCTATTAAAATATACAGACTCTTAGATTTTGTTAAAAAAGAAAACTCTATTCTATTTATAAGACAATCAACTAAAACAAAGTTAAGAAAAAGACTTTTTAAAACAGGGATAAACAAAAGTGCATCAGGCGAACAGAAATCAGGGACCACAATATTAATCAGGCAAAGTATTATTTAGAGCAATAAAGAATTAAACAAGAAAAAGAGTCTTGTTTCACACAGAGAGAATCTAGTTTTAGCCTGAGTAGGACTCAGAAATATGAGTATTTCTTTTTTGGACACCAGAAATGTATGTAAACAGAGGCCAAAGGGTCTCTTGGGAAAGAACTTAACCTGTGTTTACTGTGGGGGTTGAGATGTGGCTATGTTTATCTTATGAGATGACAGGCCTTCCTGTGCCAAAAGTCTTTTTGCTTGGGATTTTAGAAGGCTCACCATTAAAGAAAACAAGTGCATAAAGAAAGCAAGTGCAGTGAGTGTGACCTGAAAAAAAAATTGTAGCCATGAGAAGACCAAGTATTTCTTAGGACAGCGTGGTAGCTATTATTGGGATTTGCTTTTTGGCCCCTTCTCTGTTATCTTTATAATCTAAATCTTGTGGAAAGCATGAAAACTATAATTAATGACTTAAAGGATGACTTTCTTTAAAATGTGGTTTAAAAAAAAATCAGCAGTATGTCCCTTAAGATCTCTATAAAAGAGTATAATGTAAAAGGTAGAGAGAGCTATTCATTTACTTCTACTTTGCATTTGCTGCCATACAATTTGATTAGTGTTTTAGAAATATTACTCTGGTAGCAGTATAGAGTAAGTCTGGAGTTAGAATAAGCATTTAAAAAGCTGTTATAGCAACCTAAGAGAAAAGTACAGTTTAGCACCAAATGGGCTCTAGCATATTGTTATTTGTGCACAGCAGAAAATAGGGGTGTTTAACAAATAAATGCATGGTCGTAGCCCATGGATGCCTGGAAGAAGGACAGTGGAATTTCCACTTACAGTCATGATGGAGTAACTGGGATCAGACTCCTCTCCCACTGTAAACAACTAGAAATCTAGACAAAGGACACGAAATAAATGTTTTAAACTTTGGACAATGGTAGTAGAGGGCTATGATTCTTGAGAGAACTGAAACAAACAAGGTAAACTCTGCAGTTACTTCAGATTACTGCCTGAAGGTGTTTTCTGAATCATGGTTCTGTAAAAGGGGACTCAAATCTTGCTGACTTAAAGAGACAGATATCAGAAAGAAGGATACTGAAGTAGTTATAATTTGCAGTGCAGAACACTAGATAAGAGGGAGCAACACAGAAAAATCACACCAGAAGTCTGCACATAATTCTCCTTAAGTCTGTTGTTGAATTCTAAGCCAGGCTGGGCAAAGAATGACCAGAGGGTTGTAAGCTGAACAATTTCCAGAAGTCACAAAGGGCTAGAATAAGTTAGAGTTCTGTTTGACCTTTCAAGATGCAGAGGTCTTGTAAATGGCCCAGATAGGCTTGCTTTAGTATAGAGCAAAATTAGTCCTAAAGTTTACGTTAGACCTGTCCAAACAAAACTTCAACGATGAAAGGCTCAAGCTGATTTACAAGTAACTTATCTGCCCGCCAGAGCAAAGTTTAACATTCCTAAGGGAAGACAATAAAATTCAGAACTCAACAACATAACACTCAAAATTTCCAGCATGCAACAAAAAATTACTAGACAATCTAAGAAACAGGATAACGTCAGCCATAACCAAGAGAAAATCAAGCATTAAAAACAAAATTGAAATTACAGAGATAGTGGAATAAGCAGACAAGAATTTTTAACTGGCTAAGCATTTATGAATATACTAAAGTATTTTTTTAAAAAACATGAATATAATGAGGAAATAAATGAAATTTTAAAAAGAACCATATGGAACATCTTCATATCAAAAATATAATATATAAATGAAATATTCATTGAATGGGATTAAGAGAAGATCATACACTACAGAAGAAAATTCCAGTGAATTTGAAAACATAGCAATATAAACTATCCAAATTGAAGCACAGAGAGAAAAAAGATTGAAAAAAATTAAACAGAGGCTTAAAGACCTGTGAGATGATATGTTATTTAACATTCATGTAATGAGTCTCAGAAAGGTGAGGACAGGGGGAAAAATAGGAAGATATTTAAAGAAATTATTGTCAAAATATTCCAAACTTGATGAACCCCCAGATCCAAGAAGCTCAATAAATTTTATGTAGAATAAATACAAGAAAATCACAACAAGGCATATCATAATCAAATTTCTGAAGACCAGTAATTAAGAGAAATATAAGAGTAAATAATCAGAAATACAACTGTGGTGAGAGATTTCAATATTTCTCCTTTTATATTTTTATTCATAACTTGGTGAACCTTTCCAATCCATATATTTAGCTTTGATTTCAGCTCAGAAATGTTTGCTTTTATTCTTCTTTTCTTTTAAATTGTCTTCGATTATTTTTTCTGTTATAGATATTCTATGTACATCTTCGGAAACACCTTTAATTTTTCAATTGGATTTTCTTTTCTTTTTTTCTGGTTCTTCATATATGTCTTTTTTCTCATTGCTTTATCTTTACTTTTTCCTTTTATTTAGTAATTGTTGAAACTCCAGTCCCAATTTCACTACATCGGTGATTCTTTAAAAATACTCTTATTATTATATTATTATTACTATTATATTATTATTAGTTCTATTCTACAAGCTTTTGTAATCTACCCTTCACTCAAGCTGGAAACATGGGCACAATCTTTGATTTTATTCTTACCACTTCCTCCTCCTATTTTTACTGCATCAACAAGTCCAGTAGTTTTAATCTTCAAAAGATGTCTTGAAACTCCCTATCTCTATTGTTACAGTTACTCCCTTTGTTTGGCCTCTCATCATTCATCATTTCTCTTCAGGATTATTACAAAAACTTTTTCACTGATCTTTTGACTCAGGTGTTTTAGGACAATAGTTAACCTAAAAAACTTGTTATAATTTTACCCTTGCTCTTCTTTCCAGATGAATCGTTTACTCTTCCCTCTCTTGGATACTGAAGTAATTAGCATTCCTGAACAAGCTAGGCTTTGTCACATCTTTGTGATTTTGCATGTGCCTTTACCCCCTTATCAAGATTTTATTTACCCCTCAGGATTCAGCTCAAATATCACCTACACTGAGAAGCCTTCTCTCACACCTGTCACTCCTCCATAGTCTGTGTCAGGTGGGGTCCTTCAGCACCCCACATTTTCCTCTATCACAGCACACATCCTCTCTTTATTGGTCCATCTCCCACAACCCCCAGATTGTGAGCACCTTGTGAATACGAATTATCTTATTCATCTTGATTTCCCTAGCACCTAGCACAAGGCCTAGTCTAAGATGTTTCTATCGAATAAAAAAAAAACAAAACTAGAGCGCTGATACAATTCCAAGTCCTCGACAAACAGCACTTAGACTTACTGTTTGTTTAATGCTGCTTTATTCTAGCTCCTGGACTCTGTGATACAAGCAACAGAAAACTCAACCACCCAACTCTGTCTCTAGCTCTTGGCACAGGGTTGGGCATATGGTAGGCACTCAACAAATATTTCTAGAGCTAGACTTGATGGCAATATATTATTCTGTCCTAAATTAGGCTTGTGCATTGAGCAAATGGCTGGAAGTCAATGCTAAAAGGCTATTTAACTGCATCCAAACCAGTCTCCACAGGAATTATATGGATTTTGTTTTATATGGGGAGGTGAGAGGACTACAGACTAGAATAAACCCACTGCTGCTCATTGGAAGGGTTGTAATGACAGAAGACCCAATGACTGAGCAAGAAGGCATCTTCTGTGGAGTATTTCTGAAGATGGCCATGTTTGGTGTAATGTGCAGCAACAGTGATCTCCTCCTCATTCATGGGGCATCCAGCAAATGAAAATTAGATTTAGAGCAAGATTATGTTTGCAGGATAAATAAATAACTGAGTGTTCGGCACCCTCCATCCTGTTCGCCTAACACCCGCGTGCAGTGAGAGATCTGAAAGGCCGGATGGTGGCTGGATATTGCCAGCCAATGGTGCTCGCAACTAAGAGGGCAGTTTGGGGCAATTCCAGAGATGGAGACTCAGAAACAGATGCAATAGAATGGTGGTGGAGCCCGATGCAGCAGCTGGTGCATCGACCTGGACCAGGGAATTGGTCCCTGCTGGGCCACCCCCAAGGGCCATTTTAAGAAGTAATGATATGATCTAATCAATTGTGCAGGAGAGAGAGAGAAATGACAACCAATAAATAGTTGTCTCCTCTGATTTTCCTAAGCCTTCCTTGCTAAAATCTCACATTACAGAAGAAAGCATATACTTTCCCTCACCTTTCAGTTCAATTTAATTTGACGATTTTTTACTGAGCAACTCCTCACTGCTGGCAACTGTTGTAGAGGTCCAGGATACAAAGAAAGATGAGACAGTCTCTGCTGTCATGGAATTTTGAGTGTGCCCAGATGGTTGGGCACAGAGAGAGAGGAACTGGGCTATCCCAGAGTCTGATGCAGGCAGGACTGCACAAAAGGCAGAGCCCGGAGCCCAGGTGGGTGGAGAGCTCCCCTTTAAGCAGTACAGGGGCCCAGAAAATCCCAAGGAGGCTGGAGGCCCAGGGGAAGGGTTATCTAAGCCATTTGATGGGAGTAGGACATCTGGCAGCCCTGAGAACAATACCTAAGCAACCAGAAACTAGGTAAGTAAGGCCGTTGTGTGGGGACAGGTGGGAAAAAGCAAAGACCTAAAAGTAACCCCAAACTGGTCAGATTTAAAAGTATTCAGAGTATCCAAGGAACCAGAAGAAAAGGGTTACTTCTGCTGCCCTTGGTTCCCTGTAATTTCATGCAGTGTTTCCATCCCAGGTATTAAATGCCCCTAGTGTGGCATCTGCCACAGTGTAATAGGGAGACAGACACAAACCTCCCAGGGTTAAAGTGCTGTGTGAGCGAGAAGCTCCCGGTGCTGGTGGGGAAAGAGGAAGGAGAAACAGAACAGGTTTCAAGGAAGCGATGACATTTGATGGAAGCCTTCAAGAGGGTCAGGGCAACCCCATCCTTGGCACCTTCCCCAGAGTAAGGGCCTCACCCTCCACACCCCCACCCCAACCCCTCCAGTACCGGATGTCTGAGTGACTGGCAGTTCTCTACAACTCCTTTACTGAAATTCCATCTTCACCAACTGTTCTAGGGCTGGAACATTGAGATTCTGCAAAGCAGCGGGCCTATTGGAATGCACAGGAGGCACCCTGCCTGCCGGCGCCTCTTCTTTCCTTGGGCTGTGTTCCCAGGGAAGGCGCGAACTTTCTTTTCCGTGTCTCCTGGGTGGAACATTTGAATTCCCCTGGGAAACCCTGCTAATTCAAACCCCCATGATTCAGAATTTGTGAGCATCTGAATAGGTACTTGGATTAACTTGCTCCTTGAACTTAATGTGAAGGAAGGATTTTTCTAATCCCATAAATAGGGTAAGATTTCATGGGTAATGATGGATTAAAAAGCTATTTTTCAAAGGCTTTAGAAAAAATCAGAGTCACAGAAGAGATCTCGGGCCATTCAGCTCAATCACAGGTAGGTTTGGTACCCAGCTTCTGCTTGCCTGATTACATACATCCTGTGACGGGGATCTCACCCCGTAATGAGACAATGGTTTCCATCCGTAGCAGGTCTATTAGAAGGGTCTTATACCAAAATCTCTCTGTGTGGCCCCTAATCATTGGTCCTATTTCTGGCTTCTGGAGCTGCGCAAAAAGGGTTTCTAGCAGCAGGCTGCCCACCAGAGACCTGAAGACGAGTTCCCGACTAAACTCCCTTTTCTGGTTATATACAAAAGAATTCGTCTTGAGGTCTCAAGCCTCAGGGAGAGATTTCAGACTTTCTGGATGAGAAACTGCAGCAGGCAACCCTCCCAGGGATGGAAGTAGACAGCAGCTGCAAAGTCTTGGTCTGGAAACCACAGGGCAGGAAAGGATTGGGAGACAGGAGGGGATTCTAGGCCAGCCATGCCCTGAAATTGGGCTCAGGGCAGGGTTGAGGGGATGCACGTGGGATAAAGAGCTGAAGGAGGAGGGCATCGTGCTCTGGAACAGAATGCTCTCACAGGATGTTGACTGCAGGGGATAAGCCCCTGGCAGAGGATTAACTGAGCAATCTTTCCCTCTCCCACTTTCTTTCCTCCCTGGATCCTCACTCTTTCTTTTTTTCATGCTTTTCTTTGCTCCTTCCTTCTCTCTCCAATCACAGTTTTGGGCTGGTGTCCCCATCCCTGACTCTCTCCTCTCCGTATCGCATTCTTTTTATCATCTGTTCCTCTATCTGCCCTCTTTCTTTCTGTTTTTATGGTTCTTTCCCTTCTCCTGCCCTTTCTGCCTCCATCACTGTTTATGCGAGTCTCTCTCTCCCTGTCTTTGATATTTTCAAAGAGAATATGTCAGGTATAAAATATTATATACACAATATCGTAAACACAAACCATGCTCCACTAAAGCTATTCGTGAACTGGGCTTCATTTGTCTGTTATCTTGAGTGCTTTTTGTGGGGCAGTGACCCTCCCATGAAATAAAATTCTGTTCCCTGCTTCTGAGTAATGGTCTGTGCATCCATTTTGGGGTCGTTAAGAACAGATAATTTCTGCAACAAGCAAACAGGACTCACAGATGAAAATCCAGATTCACAAATACAAAATAATTTGCTTCAGGAATTACTTAAATGGCCAGTGCATTTACAATGTGATTCAATTTACAAAAATTAGCTTCACATGCAACTTCTCTATACTATCCCTCTTATGTATGGTGAGTTCATATCTGAGTGTTTAATAAAAAATAAAAAAATTAAAAAATCGGCAAAATATTTGAAAGCCTAATCGAGTTCTTGTTCCTTTGGGTGGCCACGGGAAGCAAAATCATTTTTTTAAGGCAGCTTGACACAGTGGGAAAGACGCTGATTTTTAATCTCGGCTCCTCAATCTTCTAGGTCTAGGAAGGTTCAGCGTTTCTGAGCCTCTGTTATCTTATCCATAAAGTGGAGATGATAAAATGGCAGGTCTGTCGTGAGTTGACCCGTAACTTCATGATCTTTGAAGCTAGTCGGATTACGCGATAGTTTAGAAGAAAGTATCTTTCTGGGATCTTTCTTGGCATTTTCTGCTCACATTTAGCAAAACCATAAAGATTTGTAGACTGGATTTAGGAAGGCCATGGTTCTTTGCAGCAAATCCTACTGGAAGGATCACCTTCAATTCCTGGAATTAGTTTAAAGGGAAATTTGTTTGGAGCTGACACATGAGGAAACCGCTACAGCGATCAGTTTGGGGTTAACAGGTATATTCAAAATGATCTGTTTGGAAGATTGTGTTCTTTAGAGGCAATAGTTAGGTGTGAACTTAAAATTTGGAAAGTCTAGGCTCTATATCAAAGGAAGTAATATCCCACGATATAGTAGAGGATGCAAATTTCTACAGCGAAGAGGAAAGCCAAAATCTGGAATTAATACATGCCAATAAGAGAGAAATGGAAGAGGTGAAGAAGTAATTACCCAGAGACAAATCTGTAGGATTGGAGGGAAGCCACCACGGAGAACGCAGCTTCGGTTTAGAGGCTCTTGGGGCTACAATGTACTTTATCAGGTTTTTTTGTGTGTGTGCGTGAGCTGAGAGAAGGAGAGACCAAAAACTGAGTGCAAGGGACAGCCAGGGGGCTTCAGAGGACATCCATAGAGGGATTGTCCAGCCAGCAGTGGAGAAGACTATAAGAGCTTTGACAACAAATTGACTTTGAATCAGAGTCCACAGAATGAGTGAAGTACTCAAGAACAGTGAAAAGCATTTAATTCAGTTCTGGGACTAAATCTAGGCCAGATTGGTTTAAATAGTCATGGATACTAGTTAATGATTAGAACAGAATGAAAAGAACAGAATGGAAGCTAACTACTAATTTCCTTTAATCCCACTGTAAATGTGCTAATTTTTTTTTTTAATTTTATGACATGTTTCAAGTTGCTTTCTCCGCTTCCTCAGTTTACATTCTCTTCTCAGTCCCTGCCAGTTGAATCTCTGCCCCACTTCTACTCCAAGACTGCTTGTTCAGGTCACTTAGTGACCGCCATGGCACGAAAGCCAGTGGCCGCTTCTCGAGTCTTATCTTATTTGACCTGTCAGCAATGTTCAGTATAACTGACCACCATCTTTTTTGCATTTTTTAAAACTTTTATTTTGAAAATTTTCAAACTTGTAGAAAATTTGCAAGGATACCATAAGCACCCACATATCCTTCATCTAGACCCACCTATAGTTTAGCATTTTACCACATTTGTGATAAAATTAGACATATTATTGTTGTTATTTTTGCAAAAGCATTTAATGATCAATGGCAGACATCATATCCCTTGACTCCTAAATACACATGTATCTCCTACAAAGAGGGAAATATATTGATACAATAGTATTATTAAAAAGATAGTACATATTTGAATTTCTCTTAGTCTCTCAATAATTGACCTTTACAACAACCACAAAACTTGCAATCCAGAATCCAATCCATGACCATGCATTGCCTTTAGTTGTCATATTAATTTCGTTTTCTTTCATACAGAACTGTTCCTCAGCCTTTCTTTGTCTTTCATCCTATTGACAACAATCCACCAGGTTTCCCCACTTTGAAGGGATTTTTTCCCTTTGTATTTAGTATGTGATCTATGAAAGATTTTTACCTAAGCAATTTATTGCCAACCAAAAAGTATAGAGGGAATGATAGAGGAAGAAATTTAACATTTGGCAGTAATCGACTTTCTTAATGTATTATTCCCTCTATAATTTTTGTTGGCATTTTACTGTAAAGAAGACTTTTCCCTTCTCCCCCTTTATTTATTTGTTTGGTTGGTTGTTTTGTATCAGTATAGTGTCATGGATTATTTTATAACTCAGTGAGTTACACTCCTTTACTCTTATTATTCATTTTACTGTATAAATTATCCTCAAATTGGCTAGTGAGAACCCTTTTAGGTTGGCTCCTATGTCCCTTATGATGTACTGAAAGACTGAATATAGAAACAGACAATAGGTAGACAATATACAAAAATAAAACTCTGACTATAATCTGCAGCAACTAATCCAGGAAGCTAATCCATTATCTATAGCAGGGGTCCCCAACGACCGGGCCATGGACTGGTACCAGTCCATGTCTTGTTAGGAACTGGGCCACACAGCAGGAGATGAGTAGCAGATGAGAAAGCAAAGCTTCATCTGTATTTGCAGCCGCCCCCCAGCACTAGCATCACCGCCTCAGCTCCACCTCAGATCATCAGGCATTAGATTCTCACAGGAGCACTGGTCCCTGGTGCCAAAAAGGTTGGGGACCGCTGGTCTACAGGAGCCAGCCCAGGAAGCTGGCCTGCTATCTCTACTAGTCAGACTGTCAGGAAGTCAGACCACTTTCTCTAGCAACCGATCCAGGAAACCACTCATTAATTTCTGTAACAATCAGCCCCAAATGGCCAGCACTTGATTAATAACTGAAAAAATTCCCTAACTTTTCACCCCTGCTGCAGTAGCAAAAATCACATCTAATGCACAGTTCTTGGTTTTGAAATGCCATTCTCCAATTAAAAGAACCAAGAGTCCTTGGAGAAGTGACCAATTCTAGGGCTGGGAAAGAAAATATGAGATGAACTTGGGGCATTTTTTAGTAACAGAAAGTAAAGGAGGGAGAGGGAGAGGGGGAGAGAGAGAGAGAGAATAAGAGAAAAGATGGGAACATGTCAAAAGGACACAAGAACCGATATGAATAAGCTTCTAATGACCAAAGCTGGGACAATTTAAGCAACAGAATATGTTACAATAATATTGAATTATAATCCCCTAAATAAAATAAATTTCTATTAGTCTATATGGTTGTAAATAAATATTGAGTAAATAAATTAGTAGGGGAGAAGAGACAAATTTCCTACACGGAATTCCAAATAATTCATTTAGATCCTTCTTCCTCGAGATGGAACATAACTTCCCACCCCTTAACTACAGACTGTGCATATAACTTCCTTCCAAAGAATATGGTATGGAAGAAAGGAGGGAAGAGTAACTCCAAGTAAAGAAATTGAACAACAGGACCTCGGCCCAGTGATGAAGGTCAAGAAAGATAAGTCATGATAGTATATACCCTTGATATGATGTGATGAAAATGTCTCTTTACCTCTGTGGTCTTCATTCCAAAGACACTTAACCATAGTCTAGTTATGAGAAAAACATCAGAAAAATCCCAATGAAGGACATTCTACAAAGTATCTGACCAGTATTCCTCAAAACTGTCAAGGTCATCAAAAACAAGGAAAGTCTGAGAAACTTTCCTGGCCAAGCGGAGCCTAAGGAGACATGACAACTAAATGTAATGTGGTATCCTGGATGAGATTCTGGAACAGAAAAAGGGTATAAGATAAAAGCCCAGGAAATCTACATAAAGTATGGACTTTAGTTAATGATATGTCACTATCGGTTCATTAATTGAAACAAATGTTCCGTACTAATTTAAGATGTTGATAATTGTGGAAACTGGTTGCAGGGTATATGGGAACTCTCTGTGCTATCTTTGCAATTTTTTGTAAATTTAAAACTGTTCTAAAATTTTAAAAAGGGGTTTTTTTTAAAGCTCACTTACAAGTATTTTAAAATGTGTGAATTTTATTGGATAAAAATAATACCTTAATTTTTTTAAATGAAAAAAAAAAAAAATGAGGAACTTGAGAGATTTCCCCAGCGCAGCTAGTAAGTGGTGAAACTAAAATGGGAACTCAAGTTTCTTTATTCTATATCTCATATTACCTGCTATGGACTGAATTGTTTCCCCCACTAAAATTCATATGTTGGAGCCCTAACCTCCAATATGAACTTATTTCGAGATGGGGCCTTTAGGAAGTAATTAAGATTAATGAGTTTATAAGAGTGGAGTCCTAATTCAATAATACACACCAAGGAAGGCCATGCGAGGACAAAGCAGCCAGCTGCAAGGCAGAAAGAGAGATCTCATTAGAAACTGAACCCTGCTGGACCATGATCTTGGACTTTCTAGCCTTCAGAACGATAATAAAGTAAATTTCTGTTGTTTAAGCTACCCAGTCTGTGGTAGTTTGTTACAGCAGCCCAATAGCAGACTAATACACTACCTTAAAAAAGAATAGTACTCTAATTTATTGAGTTCTATGTCTCAAGCACTGTTCTCCAGGTAGTAAACTGGGCCAGAAATAGAGCTGTATTTGCTTCCTGTCTCTTAGAGATCACTGTCCTTCACTGCCAGCTGGTCAGTGTCTGAAGAGCCATTGTTTCATATATTTTGTCCAGTTTTAAAATTTTGTTGCAGATAGGAGATTAAATCCAGCCTCTGTCACTCTATCTTGGACAAAAGTGGGAATCTTGTCAATTGACTTGTTAAATATTTTTTTTAAAAACGGAAAACTTAAAAAAAAAATTCCACGTACAGTTTTCAGTGCCTTTTATTTCTCCTTATAGATCTGAATTTCCATAAGATCTCATTTCTCTTCGGCTTGAAGAATTTTCTTTAGCATTTCTTATAATTGGACCTCCTGATGACATATTATCTTGCCTTTCGCTTATCTGAAATTATCTTTATCTTTATTTTGTAGGGTACTTTCACTTGCTATAGAATTTTATGTTGACAGGTTTTTTTTCCCCTCCTTTTTCTTTTAGTATTTTAATGAAATCTTCTGGCCTCAACTGTTTTTGATGAGAAATCAGCTTCTCTGGCTGTTTTTATGATTTTATGTTTATTTGTGTGTGTGTGTGTGTGTGTGTGTGTTCTTTTTTTCAGGAATTTAACTTTGATGCGTCTATATGTGATTTTCTTTGTATTTATCTTGCTTGAGGTGTATTAAACTTTCTGGATCTCTGGATTTGGGGGTGATCAAATTTGGAAAATATTTAGCAATATTTCTTCAAATATTTTTCTATCCTAATCTCACCTTTCCTTCTGAAACTGCAGTTGCTCATTTGGCCAGCCACTTGATGCTATCTTACAAATCGCTGGGGTTCTGTTAATTGTTTCCAATCCTTTTCTCCCTCTGTACTTCAATTATTATGATTTCTATTGAACTGTCTTCCAGTTCACTGGTTCTGTCTTCTTCTTTATTCAATCTACTATGATATTTTCTAATAAATTTTTTTTTTAATTTCGGATATTGTATTTTTTAGTTCTAGAATTTCCTTTTGGTTCTTTTTTACAGTATTTGTATTTCTCAAATCCCCCGTCTCTTCACACATTAGATACATCTTTTCTTATAGATTTGTTATCACATTTATCATAGTTGTTTTAATGTTTCCTTCTGTTAATTTTAATGTGATTCATTTGTTACTTTGTTTTTATCAAATCATATTTCTCTTTACTGAGTTATAGTTTTCTCTCTTCACATGTCTGTTTTTAAAACTTTTACATTATGCATAGAGAACTCGTCTTCTATCTTTCTCTGAAGAACACTGAATTTTGTTTTAATAAGCAGGTAAATTGCCATCCACTCCCCTTGGTTCTGCAGGGGCTTGGTTTTAGGCTTCGTTAGGCAAGTCTATTCTGATTTTTCCCTTAGTGCTAGAGTGAATCCCTTAATCTTAGGATGTGGTATTTAATCCTAGGATGTGGCCCTTCTGGGTTTTCAGTGAAAAGCTTGGGGTCCTTACCAAGGCCCTCTCATTTAGTGGGATGCACATTTTAAATTCTGCCTCCATAGTGGGCAGCTTCTGCATTCTCTGCTAAGTTTTCTGTTTGTTTGTTTTGTTTTGTGTTGGTTTAGGTTTTTGTTTGTTCATATTTCAGAATTCCAGCTACCTTTGTTTTCTCCGTACGTTTCTTTTAATCTTACCCACACATCCAGAGTTTAGGTATCCTTTCTCCATGGCTCTTTCCTTTCTGGGATTTTCCTTCTTCAATTTCCAACCACCCTGCCTAGCCCAGTGTTCATCCTCCAATTCCTCAAGCCAATGTGACTGTAACTTTCTGCTTGAACCCACTTTGAAGTGCCCCAGCACGCCATATAGACAGGGGATGCTCTCAGATAAGAAGCTGGATAAATTGGATTTCAACCAGTGTAATTTCCTTCTTCTATGAGTCAAATCTGCCTAATTTTCATCACTTTCCACTATCTTCAAGCAGTTATTTTTTTCCTGTTTTGTCTGGAGTTTATGATTGGTTTCTGTAAGGTAATTAGTACAATACAAGCTACTCTACCATTACCTTGAGTTGGAAGTCTCCTGGTTCCTCATTTTTAAAATTAGATATGTCTACTTCATAAGGCTTTTTTCTCTGTATGAGAATTAAATAGGAATATACATGTAAAATGCTTGGTATAGATAGTTATTCAAGAAATGTTAGTTTCTTTCTCTTTACGTTGAATTGGCATCTGTTTCCTTTTATCTTCCCTTCATTAGTCTTTGCTTTGCTCTCTGGGTCCAACCTATATAGGATAATGTCTCTCCCAAGTGGCAGCCCATTGGGGATTTGATGACAGAGATCATATTCTTTGCCTCCAAGTCTTCTTTATCTTCAGGCTAAAAATCTCAGTTCTTCTTGCCATTTCTCAGGCCATTCATTTTCTCTAGGGAATATGGCGTCTCTTTAACCATCCTTTTTCTTCATTAAAGAATAGCCTGAATTCAAGCTCCCGTTCAGCCAGTTATAAACTATAATTTGAGCAAATCAACTTCTGAGTTTCAATATCTCCATCTAAAAAATGGCATGATAATTCCTATCCAGTTTGTACCTTACAAACTCCAGACACTTCAAACTTTAGCTACTGTTGAAGGGAGAGCATGAAGTGAGGTGTCAATCACCCCAGGTTCTTGCTGGCACTAACGCGGGAACTGGGGCTTCCATCCTCTGATTGTCTTGGTAAAGGGAAAGGGGATGTTATAACCATAAATTCAGTCTCTTTCTCTCTACTGTGAGCCCTGTGACTAGTTTTCTCTTAAATTACCAGAGACAATCGCATCTCCATGTAGTAAGTTTCACTTTTTTCCCAATGATCACGTAGCCTGGTCTCATCTGAGAAATGCGTATTCTCCCTGTTATTACAACTTTGAAGCTATTACTTACAAATTAACACTAGTCTTATTGTATTGTAGAAGTATTTTCTTCCCTCTTGAGTGTCTCTGGCTAAAACACTAGAATTAAATAGTACATCCCTCAAAAGTCTCTCTCTGATCCCCAAATTTCTTTGGAAGAAAAGAGAATGGTAGTGATTTTTTTTTTCACCAAATGACGAAAAACAATAGCAAAGGTATAACAATTCCTTTATAAACTGTAAAGTCCTTACGCAAGTGAGAGAGTGATCATAAATTTTTTTTTATCCAAAACAGGTTACTTTTGAGAGTGAAAGGGAGCACTATAGATAATTATGCTGTGACCGTCTTGGGAAAATTGGAATGTATATGGCATTGAGCTATTATATGCCATAAGGTGTGAATTCCTATAAAGCTTCCTGATTCTTGAGGGGAAAAAATAATTTTAGGCAACTGAATTACTCAAAGTACAGATAAAGAGCCCTTTTCTCTATTCCTCTATAGAGATTTCATTTCTAAGGAAATTTATTGCTTGGGGATTCTACCCCACTGGTCCAGAGGACTTACACAGGATCACCTATGCAGGCAAACCCCGGAAAAGAACTGATGTGGTCACTTTTGTCCGAAACACATTCTCAGCTCTGGAGGCAAAAACTTGAGCTCAAATCACCTTCTTGCAAGTCAAGGACTCACTTCCCTTCATTGAGCTGTGTCCTGCCTGGCTAATATCTGTTTACTCACACAGCTCCTGCAAAAGGTCACTGCCTTCCCCCAGAGATGCTGGTTTGCATGTAATGGAGCTCCAAAGTGACCCTCCTCTCCTCCAGTTCAATGCAGCTTGAGAAGTAGCCCAAGCCTAAATCCCAAACAGAGTATTCAAGAAGTACAAATTACACTCATCTTGCTATTTTCTGAACAAGCCATGCTTTTTTATACCTTGCGCCTTTCCATGCTGCTAGTATTATATCTAGAATGCCTGCCTCTTTTCTAATTCTTTCTACCTGATAATTCACTCATTTTTCAAGTCCAAACTTAAATATCATGTGCTCTGTGAAACCTTTCCTGACACCTCTCACCTTCACTAATCTGCTTCAGGTGTCAGAATTCATTAGGATTTGCTTCTGCTAATGTAATAATAATAATATATACATATTTTTAAAGCACGACAGTATTTTAAACAAGATAGAACTTTATTTTATTCTTACATAGAAGTCAGAAAGCCGGTAGTCCAAGGCTGGTACAGTGGCTCCTTGGTACCATCAGAGATTCAGGCTCCTGTTTTTCTGCTTTGCAATCCTCAGAGTATGTCTTTCTTCTCAAAGTCACCTCATAGTCCAAGATAGCTGCCGGAGCTACAGCTGTATATCTATATGACCGCTGGAAATAAAAATAGCAGGAATACAAAAATGGATTTTCCTAGCTAATCAAGTCCTTTGTATGTTAATGGCGTAAATACAAATTGCCATATGTTAAACCAACTTTGAATTCCTGGAATTAACTCACCTTGATCAAATGTATTATTATTTATACACATTGGATATCACTTGCTAAATGCTCTGTTTAAGATTCTTGCTCCTACGGTTCATGAGAGAGAATGATCTGTAATTTACCTTTCTTATACTGTCTTTATCAGGTTTTGGTATCATGATTATGCTAACTTCATAAAGCAGGTAGAAACTACTCCCTTTTTTGACATTTTGGAATGTTTATGTAAGATTGGAATTATTTATTCCCTTGAATGTTTGGTAGAACTGACTGATAAAACCTCTGGACTTGAAGTTCTCTTTATTAGAGACTTTTAACTATTCATTCAAATTTTCTTAATGATTATAGGACTATTCGGGTTTTCTATTTCTTTTTGAAAATTATATTCCCTGGGACTATGTTCATTTCATCTAAATTTTATTTAATATTCTCTTTTTGTCTGGTTCTCCAGTCTACTGATTCTGCTGCATTCCAGATAATATAGTCAGTCCTCACTTCCTGTTCTCTGATTCTTACTCTTTTATTTTTAGTTTTCTCTTTGGTTCTTCAAATCTTCCTGCTCGTTTCTGATATTTTTAAACATTTAGCATCTTTACTGAGGTAGCGCTGTAATACAATAAATGACACATGTTTAAAGTGTATAATTTGATAAATTTTGATCTATGCCTATACCTGTGAAACCATTACCACAATCCAGAAAATTCAAACATGCCTCACTCCCCAAAATTTCCCTTTTCCTCTCTATAACTCTCTTTTCTGTCCCTTCTTGCCCATCTCCCATTCCCAGGCAACCACTGATTTGCTTTCTGTCACTATAATTTAGTTTTAACTTTTAGAATTTTATAATGAGGTAACATCATATTCACTCTTTCTATTGTTGTCTGTTTTCTTTCATCCAATATAATTATTGTAAGATTCATTTACAGTCCTGCATGTGTCAATATTTAATTCCTTTTGATTTTCAAGTATATTCTACTCTAACTATACAATAATGTGTGTATTCATTCACCTGTTGATGAACATTTGGGTTGTTTTCAGTTTTTGGCTATTACATTAAAGATGCTACGAATCTTTATATCGACAGATACTTTCATTTCTACTTAGTACCTACAAATGAAACGTCCAGGTTACATGGTAGGTGAATGTTTAATCTTGTAAGAAACTGCCAATTGTTTTCAAACTGATTCTACCATTTTACATCCCAATTAGCAGCATTTGAGGGTTCTAGTTGTTCCACATCTTTGTCAATACTTGGTATGGTTAGCCTTTTTAGACATTCTAATAGATGCATAAAGGCATCTCATTACCATTTAAAAATGCATTTTGCAAATAACTAATGAAGGTGTGTCCTCTCTTTTTTTTCTAATTGGTCTGGCTAGAGATTTATTGATTTTGTGATCTCAAAGAACCAACTCTTGGTTTCATTGATTTTCTCTATCGTTTCCTATTTTCTATTTCATTGATTTCCACTCTGATTTTTATTGTTTCCTTTATTCTGCTTTTTTTTTACATTCATTCACTCTTTGTTTTCTAGTTTCTTAAGGTGGAAGCTGAGATCATTGATTTGAGATCACTTTTTTAATATAAGAGTTTAATGTTATAAATTTCCCTCTAACTACTTCTTTAGTTGTTTCCCATAATTTTGATATAGTACATTTTCATTTATATTCATGTCAAAAATACTTTGTGATTTTCTTTTTCTTTTCTTTTTTGAGCTATGGGTTACTTAAAGTATGTTATTTAACTTCCAAATATTTGAAAATTTTTCGTATATCTTTCTGTTATTGATTTTTA
The DNA here is from genome assembly GCF_000325575.1 of Pteropus alecto. NCBI lineage: Eukaryota > Metazoa > Chordata > Mammalia > Chiroptera > Pteropodidae > Pteropus > Pteropus alecto. The sequence continues at coordinate 783,205 of NW_006443568.1, forward strand.
ATTTAACTCTTTTGTGGCCTAAGAACATATTTGGGTGACTTGAATCCTTTTAAATGTATTAAGACTTGTTTTATGATCCAGAATATGATCTATCATGGTGAATGTTTCACGTACGCTTGAAAAGAATGTATATTCTTCTGTTCCTGGGGAGAATGTTCTATAAATGTCAATAAGTTGGTTGATAGTGCTTTTTAAGTCTCCTATATTCTTATTGATTTTCTGTGTATTGTTCTAATAATTATTGAGAAAGAAGTACTAAAATCTTTGACTGTTACTGTGAATCTGTCTATTTCTCCTTGAAGTGCTATCAGTATTTACTTCAAATATTTTGTTACTGTGTTATTTAGTGCATTGGCATTCAGGATTCTTATGTCTCCTTGATAAATTGTCTCTTTTTTATCTTTACGAAATAATGCTCTTTATTCCTGGGAATATTTTTTGCTCTCAAATGTATTTTGATATTAATATAGCCACTCCAACTTTCTCCTTATTACTGTTAGCATGACGTATCTTTATCTACTCTTCTATTTTTAATCCGTTTGTGTCTTTATATTTAAAGTGGGTTTCTTATAGGCAACATATAATTGAATCTTGTTTTTTAATCTAATCTAAACATCTCTGTTTTTTAATTGGAGTGCTTAGACCATTTATAAATTTAGTGTTTTCATTTACAATATTATGCTTAAATTTGTCATCTATTTTGTTTCCTATTTGTTCTAGCTGTTCTTTGTTCCCTTGTTCCATTCTCTCTGCTTTCTTTTGAATTGAGTATGTTTTATGATTCCTTTTATCTCCTTTGTTGTCTTATTAGCTATAACTCTTTGTTGTGTTATATTAATAGTTGATTTGGAGTTTATAGCACACATCTTTAACTTATCACAGTCTACCTCAAAAGGTAAACTACTACACATGTAGCATAAGAACCTTACAAATATATTTCCATTTCTCCTCTTCTCAGATTTCGTGCTATTAAATAATAATAGTTATTGCTTGCCACCTCTTTTTAAAGTTTCCTCTCAGGTTATCTTGTGCTATTCTGTAGTTCTTTCTCTATGCTGCTCTGAATTGTTCTTTACTGTTCTGCCCCTGTATACAAAACCCTCCATTAACTCCCCCAAAGAATACTCAGCACGATAAGAGTTGAGGGGCAGGAGAGGGTGGGAGTGGTGGGAGTGGGGAGGAACATGTGTAAGGCTAGCTAGGAAAAATTAAAACTGGACATCAGATATACATATTCCTAGGGTCCATCAATTGTGCCCTCCCTTGAGGTCATCCCTGGCCATCTCTTGCTTCTCACTTTAGAACTACTGCCATGTTGCTGGGCCAGCTTACCTCCACAGATGGGAGGCTCCTTTGACCAGGTCCTTCTCCATGGACTGCAGGCCCTTGAAAGACTATGAGAGCTTCCTTTCCCCCAACCTGAGGCCCACCTCATTTCCTTCCCAAGACACTAACAGTGAGGATTTCTAACTTACAGATTAGATACCCCACCTCCATTTCCAGTGCAAGGTTGGGCCCTCTGGCCTGGCAGGCAGTCACATGGTCAATAGTATATTTCCCAAAGACTATACCCAATCCCCTGCAGTTCCATTTCTCAGTCCTTCACCTCCAGTGTGAGATGAAAAGAACATCAGACATGCACATTCCTCCTTGTTAAATATAGGCTCTCAATAGCATATATTTGAAAAAAGTACAAACTTATATTCCCAGAAATGAGTAAAGTCATTGCAAGGTAGTCTTTTGAAAATTTATTTTTAGAAAAATAATCTCTCCACGAGACCCTGGTCCTACTAAGATACAGCTGATCTATAGCACCATATGGAATCCTCAGCATCTCAGTGTTAATTTGGACCATGTCACTGGTTCAGTGCTTGCTCAAGAACAGTGAGGCAGACTGACCTTACATGTGAAATATAATGCTGTGGTTAAGAATGTAGACTAAAAGACTTTTCTTTAATGGCTTTTATATAAATGAAAGGAGGATCTTCTCAATAAAAAATTCCTGTTTCCTTCGAGAAGCAGACACTTTTCATGACTCTCCAAATGGAAGTTTCCTAGCCACACTGATTTAGAAAGAACTGACTCTAGAGAAACTTTCTGCCAGCGACCTTAAAATGATTAGGGTATCCATTGTGTAGTTTGAGACAGAATGTTATAAAACTTCTAAGAATTATACCACCAAAGTCCACAACTAGAATGTAGGATTACTGGCCTTGCCCAGAGCCCCTTTAGGAGTGCCTGACCAACCTCGAAAGGTCTGTCTCATGCTCTACATGTTCTTGCCTTCTTTCTTCCCTAACATGTGTTTGGACCACTTGCCCTAAGGCCAGCCATAGACCAACCAAACCATCTTACTCCAGAATTTAAATAAGAGTCAGCACTTGGTAGGTAGTGATGGGAATTTGAGTTGAAATGTACAATTGAGGACAGAGTAGGTTCCATATGCAATATCTCATGCACACTGAACTTATAGGGAGCAGAAATCACAAGCTAGTAGGAGAGGACTACAAAGCCAGAACCATGTGTTTCTTGGAAGGAAGGTGACGAGAGAAGTTGCCTTCATTCCTAATATCTAGTTACAAGCCCAGCTGTTCTCTTGCCCTGGGTGCCGTGATGTCCCTCCATGTGATAGAGACTATGATTTTCCCATTCAAACTCTACTCTCCCCTTCTTGGTTTTATTCAGTGTGGTTTTATTCAGTGTGGTAAAAGTAAAAATCTTTTCTAAATCTTTCACCTCCCTTTACAGTAGGTATAGCCCTATTCCTGGCCAAAGAGACTTAAGTGGAAGTTATTGAGTGGAACTTCCTAGAAAGTTCTTAAAAAGGGGAGAGGCAGCTAGGATGCATTTTTTGGCCCACCTCACCCTCCTTCTAACTTCAGCTTGGAGATCAGAGTTGATGGCTAAAGCCCCAGGTTAAGGATGGATTCCTCGGCTAGGGATGAAGGAGCAGTAAGGTGGAAGAGGTCTGAGTCCTGGATGACAATCAAGCCACCACAGTCACCAGGGATTGCCTACTTCTCAGTTCTTCTAACAAGAGTAAAACAAGCTTTTCATGCCAACTTGGCTTGGTTGAGAGCTAGAGGCAGTCAGCAGTGCCCTCACAGAGCCAGAACCCACTCAGCAAATGTTCCATGCTAAACACATGTTGGCAGTCTATGAGCTGAGACGTGGGTCCTCCCTCACCATGATCACTGCATTTCAGAGCCCCATGTCCTCGAAAGAAGTACAAGAGCAAATGCTGACCACCTAGAACAAGAACAGAACTACCTTGTGGGGTGGCTACCCAATAGTATCGAGGTGCCCTGTGGGGCACCCCTCTTCGAGGCCTCCAAGTGGTGATGTGAGGAATCCCTTCTTGGGGGCTCAAGATGGCACCCATGCTTATGCGCAGCAGTGCCACTATTCATGAGCTTTTTTAACGCATCTGGGAGCAGTTTTCTGTAATGATCACCAGGTCTTCCTTCACTGGTTTATAAGAGAAGGGATGGATGGGGTGGAATTCACAAAAGTAGAAAATGGCATGATGATCTGGTGTTAGAATACCAATGATATGAAGAAGTGGCAATTAATAACAGAGAAGAAACTTTTGAAGATGACGAGGAAAAGATCAGTGAATAAAGAAGTCTCTCTTTTGTTTTGACCTTTCTTAATAAAGGGTGCTATCCCCACCACCACCAAAAAAGAAGTCTCTCTGCCTTCAATTAAAAATAAACAAACAAACAACATGGTATTTCTTTAACCCTTTATAACTGAAGACGAGTGCATCTTCAGACTTAATGGTTGCTGGGTCTAATGGCTCATATGGTTCTAAATAAGTTTATATAGGACCCTAAAAAGACATGACAAATTTGTATTAGCAGCCATCTGGAATATAGAATATACACTAAAATAGCAAGGAATTGGCAACCCCACAAAACATATCAGGTAATGTGGACTTTCTACTACAGGACTTGAAAGAACTGATGGGCCATAAAAAAGCTAAATACATGAGCCTGATTTTCCATTAAGGGTTCAGCCATGTTTGAGACTTCACACAAAGTGTAGTTAGAATAATTAATTAATCGTTTTTCATCCTTTTCGATGAAACTCTGAAGTTGTACAGTAATACCATGTCTTGAATATGCAATATTGAACTTTGAAACAATCTTTTCATAATAAAATACCAAAAATTAGATAAAGACGTTTACTGGGGAAAAAAAAATTGGTAGTATCTAGCCGGATTGAAAGTATTTAAACTGTATAACCGAATAATCCCTCACAGGCATGTGTCCTCAAGCAGGGGTTGGCAAACTTTCTATGAAAAGGGCCAGATAGTAAATACTGTCAGCTTTTCAGACCATGTGGTCTCTGATGCAACTACTTAACTCTGCATTTGTAGCAAAAACAAAACAAAACAAACAAAAAATAGCTATAGACAATATCTAAACAAATGAGTATGGCTATCTTCCAATAAAACTTAACCAAAAAAGCGATAGGTAAGGGTTATCGTTTGTCAATTCCTGCTAGAGAAACTCAGGCAGGTGTGTACTGAAATATGGTTATGAGAATATTATTGCAGTCTTTTTTGTAGTAGCCCCACACTGGAAACAACCCAAACCCAAATGTCCATCAACAAGAAACTCAACAAATAAATCACAGTATATGTATCAGTGGAATAGCAAACAGCAAATCAAATGAACTCTGTATACATATAACAACATTCTTCTAAGATTCATTGGTGAGTCTTAAAAATAAAACGTTGAACAAAGGCAGCTAGACACAAAGGAATACATCCTGTATGATGTTTGATCTGGTAAAACTAAACTATATCTCCTAGGAGTGCTGTCAAATAAAGCAAACAAGAAATTACCATGAAATTTGGAAGGCGAGAAGCAATGGTGATGGAGAACAGGTTCATAGTGGGGCCTTGGGTACTTGTAACATCCTATTCCTTGACTCAGGTGATGGTTACATAGACATTCACTACTTAATATCTTACAGAAATTATACATTCAGATTTTTACACACACTTAAACCTATGTTTTATATGTGTATAAATTTCATAAGAAAAATGCAGGGATTTTAGTACTTTTCACCTATAAAGTGCTATAGACATGACAGATGTTAATAATATGATGTCTGGGTCTCTCTAAAATGAAAAGTACCACTCATGGTTTTTGTTTTCTGATTAAGAGCAGGGGCCTATTTTGTCCTAGGTGCTGGGAGCTGAGGTTGACCAGCTATAAACCAATCAGGAGCATCTTAGCCAGGGCACCGTGTGCGTGTACTTTCATGTGCATGTAACATAATTTCTTAGTTCATATGCCTTTTGTTTTGTAATCTGCAAACTACTAATGTACAAACCCTTGAGAAAACGTCTGCATTGTTCCTGTAAGTGAAATCAGACATTGACTACATGGTATTCTGGAGTAGTTAGGGTCTGCAGCTGTCTCCTCTATTTTACTCTGAAAAATATTATGAAATTGAGAAGTGCTATCTTTGATAGTGTCTCCTGGGAGCAGAGCACGTGAGGAACAGACTTCCACCGTGGAAGAGATGGGTGAGGAGGTTAAGTAAATTTTCTTTGTGTAGTTCCCATTAAACTTCAATCAGAGTTACAGAAAGAAATCTCCTCCAGGCGGCTGCGACTACAGGTATTGGTTTGACTTTAATAAAAGTCATAACTGATCTCTCTGAGGTCTCTCGTGAAATGAGCTCAGCAGAATTCAGGCAGGTCCTTGAGAGGGAAAGCGCCCACTTAAACATCGCATTATCCTAATAATCCCATTCCAGAGCTGCCGTCCCATTATTTTAAAGGTCTTCATTTGCAAATTGTGGTATTTGAAAGTTTTCTTTTTACATTATTGCCGAAAGCGGGATGGATCTTTCTGAGGGCCCCGCACCTATTTACACACTCCCTCTCCTTCCAGGCCAGCGTAAAACTGCACGGTGGGTAATCCAGGCCGCCCTGCACCTTTGCATACTCACTTTACTAAACCACCTGTTTAAAGCAATACCTACTTTGGAGGTAAGACTGGTTTTAACGAGATTTGTTAGAATGAGAAGAAACATTCTTTAATTGCTAAGAATAGCCTTGGTCACGATGGAGATCAGGAATTACATTGTCACAAGCCAAGAAATCTCATCCATCGGTCATTTAACAAATCTTTTCAGGGCACCTACTATGTGTCAGATGCTATTCTAGGCATTGTAATAAAGTAGGTATCATGGTTGACAAGGGATGTACAGTCTAGTAAGGGAAACAGAGTGAACAGTGAAATATTAGTAAGATGATTTCTGATTATAAGAAGGTATAAAAAATTAGATTGGATAATAGGTGATTATTTGGGATGGGAGCACCAGTGTAGACAGAGTGGTCCGCTTCAGAAGGTATCATGTGAGTTGACAACTCACTGAGGAGAAGGAAACATCCATGCAAATATTTCAGGGAAAGGGATTTCAGGGAGAGAGTATAGCAAGTGTCAAATACTTAAGGGAAGACAGAAAGAAATTTCAAGGTGCAGAAGTGTCCTGAGTGGGGAAATAAGGACGAGAGATGTGTTCGAAAAGGTAGAGGGGACCAGGTCCTGCAGCGCTTCATGGGCTGTGATAAGGTTTGATATTTTATTATACATGCAAAATCTCATTGCCCTTTTAATATATAAATAGTATTTCTTAGAATAATGTCTGGCTTTTTTTCTGGGATGCAGAGGTCCTTGGGTGAGTGTGAGGAAAAATGCAAAGCGGCTCTGGACCCTGGCTTTGCCACTTAGCTTTTGTGTGACCCGAGTAAGTTTCCCAGCCTCTACAAGCCCCGTCTGTAGAATAAGGATAACCACACTGTTGACGGAGTCATGGCGAGCATTAACTGTCTGTGAAAATGCCCCACCAGTGTCCCTATTCAGTGGGCACTTGATAAGTTTCAGTAGACTCTCAGTTTAAATAACCCCAGGGCCTGCTAAACCTGTGGGGAAGCCTCCCCTCACTACCCCACACCCCCCCCCCCCCCCCCACCAGTAAAAGCTCATTGTTTAAAATGAGGTCAAGCCAGTAGTAATGCATCAAGGAATATCTGAAGATGTTAAAAGATCCTAGGCAAGCAGCCTTAGTGGGGTAGGCACTCAGCTCTGGTCCTAGCTCTGCAGCTCACTAACCAAATAAGCTCAGGAAATTGGGCCTCAGTTTCCAAATCTGAGTAACAGGAATAATCATCATTATAATTCTGCTCACTTCACAGTTATCAGGGCTTCCAACGCAATGATGGATGTGAAGGCTTTGCATGGGTGAAGTTAGCCTCCTGGGCTTCTTTGTTAATGCTTCGCTCCTGGGAGATGGAGGACAAGCTGATAAGACCTCTGAATAAGTTTTAATCGATGCTATGAGTTGGAGGAGGGAACGAGAGGTTCCCTTCAGGACTTCTCTCAGTCTTATTCTCTACTAGAATTAAAGGAATTCATTTGCAATTTTCCTTAGGATGTTCAAAATTTACATTCTTTGTCAGATTTAGAACGATTTTAGTTTAATTTCTTGGTCAAACGTCCCCTCTCTTTGAGAGGGTAAGGGGATACCCACCTTAATGCAGGAGCTTCTTTCCCACCCTCTCCTTTCTCCACTCTCCCTTCCCTGTCCTTTCTCCTTGCTGAAGCAGAGCCAGCAATAAACTGACTTTCATTCTGGGCCACAGAGGAGTCTCATCAGGATTATGATAATGACTCTGGCCAGCAGATTTTAAAAGCAAGCCTAATATTGCTGCAGGTTCCAGCCTCTGTGATTACAAGAAGTCCCGGATCTAGAATCAGGATTGCATTAGGAGCGTTTGCCTCTCCTCACTTCTGCTACTTGACTAAGCCAAGGGACACAGACAAGAAAGACATGACTGGGACCAGGTGCGAATGAGGGGCTGCTGGGAGTGGGCAAGGCTGTCAGCCTCAGACAGGAGAAGTGGGAAGGAGGGCCTAATGAAGCTGAAAATTGGAGAAAATCATAATAACTCCAACATGACATCAACAGAGAAATGTATTTCTGCTCCTAAACTGAGATGGGGACCCAAAAGGACAAACACAGTTGGGCCATGGGCACTTGGGTATAACGCAGAAGGGGAGGAAGAATGTAAACATAGAATCAGCTGGATTTTGGTTTCAGTTTTGAGTTTTTTTAAACTTTTGCTGGCTAGGATGCAAGTCTTGTTTCTAAGGTTCTGAAAATGAAGATGATGGGGATTGAGGAGGCAGGATTATGGAGGGGAACGGGGAACTCTCTACCGGGGAAGCCTGATAATGCACATTCTCCTATTTAATAGTCAGCTCAGATCTGTGAAGTAGGGTAGGATTCATTATTCCCATCTACAGGTGAGAAAACTGAGTCCAAAGGGATTGAGGACCTATCTTTTGAGACTTATAAAAGGCAGTGCCTTTACTGAAGTCCACTGGCTCTAGTCTTGAGCCTACCGGCCAGCCCGGACTCTCACAAGAAGCCCCTCCATACCCTCAAAGCCAACCCCATGTTACCCTGAACCTCAGAGAGAAGAATGAGAGTCCAGACCCCCCGAAATGATGCTCATTAAGTGGAAGGAGAAAGAAGGGACCTACAGCTCTCTCCTCCTTAAAGGAACAATTTGTACTGATTAGGAAAGGCATTTGTTCAAATCGGCAAACCCTTTTAAGAACTGGAATCAACTTCTATGCTGAAAAGGCCTGTGCTCGGAGCTTCTAACTGATGATAATTACTAGTCAATTACTCTTTTGTGAAGCCCTTGGGCCCAGCAGAGCACCTTGAGGGGGTGGTGCCTGCAGGTCCAACTTTGTCCTGCCCTGTTCCTCCAGCATCTCGTATTAGGAACCGGAGAAGTAGATGTTGGGCTCCAGGACTGACCAGCAGTAGGCCCCAGTCTGGTCTGCAGCCCACATTTTTTTGCCTTATAAAATACAGGTGTGCCAGATAGGACATGCTTAACTAAAAAATTATGTGTTGTTTATCTGAAATTAAAATTTAACTGGGCATCCTGTATTTTAATTTGCTCAGTCTGGCAGCCCTACATGCAACCAACCCATTTCCCCTGAGCCCTGCCACCTGGCCTCTTCAAATCATGAATTATCGCTTGGGCAAGAATGCCTTTTCTTCCTCGGACTCCGCACGGTTTGGGTTCCTCAGACTCTGTGGGGGTTGGGTGGGTACAAATATTGATTGATGCCTATTATATGCTAGGAATCAATACATAGTCTAACTCATTTTAATCCCCAGCATAACCCTCTGACATAGGCATTATTATTACTATTTTTTTTTAACTTAATGGGAGCCGTAGACCCCTTGCAGAAAAGGACACACACACACACACACAATTTTGCACACTATTTACAGGAAACAACAACACCCATCTACCTAACCCCTTATCTGTGCTATTAGGTCAAATGCCCTGGTAACTCATGGTGTCTCTAAGAGTTCTCCCAGCTCAGATTCAAAATCTCAGCAGCACTGAAACATTCCACAGAAGCACCTGCTTAGTGGTAGCTGCCTCCACAGCAATGGTAGTCATGCTGAGGGTCGGGGCTGCGGGGCAGGACCGAAATTTAGGAAAAATATATGGGAGAGTGGCCCCATGGTGCTGGTCCCTGCTTGACTCAAAGGACAAGAGTCCTTGGAAGGAAGTTCTTTCTCTCCCTGCCTCCCTGCCCCAGAAGTCTTGTTCCACGTTTCCTTCCAGAAGGAACAGGCAGAACCCTGGCCGCCTCCTCAGCACAGCCCCATCACCAAAGGGCCCAGACTATTAATTACCTACCATCATGGCGCCGTTTAGCCTTCAATTTTCCTGACTACCACAAGGATTAACTCAATCTGTGAGACTTCACTGGGCCATTTAAGGGAGCATCATAACTCTTTCTGTTCCCCAGAAATTGTAACCCGGACTCGGTTTTGTAATGCTAATTGCCTTATCTTCATAAATTTTACAGTCTTACATAATTTACCCGCATTGTAGCAGGATTTCCCAAGAATAAAAAAGCAGGTGCCGTCAATGGTAATTTGAATAAGAAAAGACATGTTAAGTGGTTCTTCTCTCACTAGTAATAGAAATTAATTAGCTTTGAGCGGCTTTGGAGGTTTTTGCATTTTTTGCTGTAACCTGTTATGTTTTCTAATTGTATGGAAAGAAGGTTTGATTTGATCACATTATTTGGTGACGGAGAGGGCTCTGTTTGGAGTCAAAGGTACAGGAAGGGTGGCAGCCAGAAGTGTGGGAAGCCACTAAAGCCTTGCAGAGAGTGTGGGCTTTGCAGTCAGATAAACATGAGTTCTGAGCCAGGGTCAGCTCTTGTTAGTTCTGTGACCCTGGACAAATCACTTTTCCTCTTTACACTTCAGCCTTTTCATCTGTAAGACAGGAGTCACCAACTCCAACTGCAAAGAAGAAAGTATAAAGCTGAGCAGTTGGGAGCATTAGCTCTGGAGCTGTATGTACTCAGCTTTGATCTGGGTCTGCCGTTTACTTGCTCTGTGGCTTTTCCAGTTAGGATGCCTTTAACTTCAAGAGACATAAAAGGCCATTTAAACTGGCTTAAGCCATATAAAGATGTGTTATCTCACATGAGAACACTTGAGTTACTGCAGGATGCAGGGGTAGTACAATTGATGGACCGATTGTATCAAAGATCTAGGTCTACTCTTTACACTCTGCTCTATCCTAATGCTGATCCTCCTCTCCCCTGGAAAGTATCCTGGTTCACATCTAGGGAAGAGGGAAGGAGCCTCTCCCCTTAACAGTATGGCTGAGCCAATTACTTCACCTGTTCACCCCTGGGACAATGAGTGACTCCTGGAGAAGGCTACTCATGGAATGTTAGACTAATCAGGATTGGCCTCTATAGGGCTGGGATGAGGTCTACTTTCTCTAAATCATGTGTATACTGCCCAGTGTAGACATACTACACTGTAGCAATAACTACAAGGACCTTGGCAAATTACTGATCTCCTCCAAGCTCAGTTTTCTTGTCTGTAAAATGGGGACAATAAAAGCACCATTTCTTAAGGTTGTCATGAGGATTTCTTAATACAGATCTAATGTACGATACGTCTCCATGCATTCTAATTTATTCCTCCTGCTTTCTTTTCTCTTTCCTTGGAGTCCTTTTCTTGATTCCTTAAAAGAAATCCTCCAACAAGTTATTCAAAGCAACTCTCTGCACTTTGGAAGGACTAAAAGCAAATAAGAGAGGGAAGAAACAATTTCCTTGTTCTCCAAAGTAGCACCTTTCCAACAACAAGAAAACTATAATTAAGGGACTATGTTGCCAAAGACACAACTAAGAGAATATGACTGTAATGTAAAAGAAGCATTACGAAAACAGGACATGAATTGCATGGAGAAGTTAATCAAAGATTGACCTGCTTTTTGACACACTTGCTCCAATCAACTTCACAAACTCTGTGCCAACTCACTCCCCCTTGGATGGTTCCACCCTGAGTCCTGGCTCCGAATCATGGCAAGCCAGGTGACAATCAGGTTCTATAGCTAAGGAAGAGACTCAAAGACTCTTCCTCCTTCGATCAGAGTCATAGAGATGGGAGCTAAAGGCAACTCTCCTGTCACCTAGCTAAGGCCCTCCATCGTACAGCTTTAAAATATATGAAATCCAGTGATTATCAGACTGGATAAAAATGCAAGATCCGATTATTTTCTGTCCATAAAAAATGGATTTTAAATGTAAAGACCCAGGAAGGTTGAAAGGAAAATGATGAGAAAAGATATATCACACCCTTTCTTACGCAAACAGTGAGCATGTGAAAGCTGCTGTGGCTATATTAATGTCAGACAAATTAGGCTTCAAGATAAGAAATATTATCAGAGATAAATAGGGATATGTGTATTTCATAATGATAAAGGGATTAATTCATTAAAAAGACATGATTATCCTATATGTGTATGCATCTATTAATCGATCTTCAAAAGAAATGAAGTAAACATTGGCTAGCATTGTTACTCTCTCAGTAGTTAACAGAACATCTAGAAAAAAATCAGTAAGGATATAGAAAATTTGAATAACACAGTCAACCAGCTTTACCTAACTCATATTTATAGAACTCTATACCTAGCACATGCAGAAATTTCATTCTCTTCAAGTACACATGGAACGTTTGCCAAGATAGGCCATGTACTTAACCTTAAAATACTTTTCAATAAATTTTGAAAGATTGTAAATGTATACAGTGGGTTCTCTGTAAACAGTGGACTTAAATTGAAAATTAGTAACACTAAAAAATTTGGAAAAGCTTCAAATAATTAGAAATTGATACACTTCTAAAAAATTGCATCAAAAAAGGAATCACAAAGGAAATTGTAAAATATTTTGAACTCGATGATAATAAAAATACACATATCTAAACTTGAGAGATTTAGTCAAAGGAATACTCAGAAGGGTGTGTGTGTGTGTGTGTGTGTGTGTGTGTGTGTGTGTGTGTGTGTATTTAAGTGCCTATATTGGAAAAGAAGAAAGATTTTAAAATTAATGATCTAAGTTTCTGTCTTAAGAAAGTAGAAAAAAAATTTAAATAAAAAAGGAAAGAATAAAGATAAGAATAAAGATAAGAAACAGAAATAGAAAAAAGTGAAGAAAATTAAAGTCAAATTTCATTCTTTGGAAAAATTAATAACATTGAAAAACCCCTAAGAAGACTGATCAGGAAGAGATATTGAATGAAAGGGAGTAGGGATGACATATTATCAAGAATAAAATAGTTATTACCATAGATGTTATAGATATTAAAAGAAAAATAAGACACTATTTCGCAAATAAATTTGACAACTTAGATAAAGTGGACAAATTCTTTAAACACACACACAAACATGAGTTCTAAAAACTGACACAAGAAGAAATATATAATTGGAATAGTTCTTTGTTTATTAAATAATTTGAATTTATAATTAAAAAAAAATCTTTCCATAAAGAAAACTCTAGACCCTAATGATTTCCTGGTGAGTTCTATTAAACACTTAAGGAACAGATAACACCAATCTTACGCAAATTCTTTCAGAAAATAGAGGCTGTAACAAGCCCATCTCATTTTATAAAGCCAGAATAATCTCGATACCAAAACCAGACAATGATATTACAAGAAAAGAAAGACATATACCAATATTTTTTATGAATGTGGGTGTAAAAATCCTGAATAAAATATTAATAAATTGAATCTAGAAATGTATAAAAAGGATGCTGCATCATAGCCCTGGAACACAAGGTTGATTTAACATTTAAAATCAATGTAATTCACCACCACATCACAGAAACAAAAGAGAAAAATAATCTTAACAGATGCAGAAAAAGTATGAGAAATTCAGTACCCAATCAGCTCACAGAAAACTTCCTCAGTCTGATAAAGGGAAAAATAAACACCAGCAATGGTAATAACAACAAAAACAAAAACTTACAAGAACATCAGGCTCAGTGGGTGAAATCTTGAACAATTTCTGCCTAATACTGGGAATAAGGCCAGGATGTCTGCTCTCACCACTTCTATGCAGCATTGTATTAGAGGTTCTGTCAATACAAGTAGAAAGAAAAATAAAAAAAATGTTGGAATAAAAGAAGTAGGACTGTCTTTTGTCAGCAATAGTATAAATAGTTATGTAGAAACTCTAAGAAATAAAAATTTTTTTTAGTTACTCAGACTACAACATTAATTTAGCAAGATCACTAGTACACAGGTTAATCTATACAAATCAATTATATTTCTATATGCTGGGGGGAGCAAACAATTAGAAAAATTTTAAATACAATAGCATAAAAGTATAAAATACTCAGAAATAAATTTATCAGTGGATGTGCATGCAACCTCTCTACACTGAAACCACAAAACATTAAATTGTACAAATTAAAGACCTAAATAAATAAAAAAGTATACCATGTGTATGGGTTGGAAGTCTCAATGTTGTTAAGATATCAATGCTTCCCCAACTATCTGTAGATACAGTGGAATCTCAATCATAAATTCAATAGTTATTTTTTTAAATGAAAGTGATAAGTTGATTTTAAAATATATATGAAATTGCAAAGGATCTAGAATAACCAAAACAATCTTGAAATAAAGATCTAGTTGGAGGACTTTATTTGATTTCAAGACTTATAAAAAGCTTATAAAGCTATAAAATCAAGATAGTATAGTGTACAGATAAGGATAAACATTTAGGTTAATGGAATAGGATAGAGAGTTCAAAAATAAATTCATACATACACAGTCATTTAAATTTTAACAAAAGCACCAGGTCAATTCAACGTGGAAATGAAAGTCTTCTTAACAAAGGGTGCTAGAAACAAATGGAAAAAGCATATGAAAAAAAATGAACTTCAACTCTGACCTCACACCAAACACAAAAATTAATTCAAATGGATAATAAACCTAAATGTAGTAGCTAAAACATTTAGAAAAATACATAGGAGAGAACCTTTGTAACACTGGAGTAGGCAAACATTTTTTTTAGCATATAAAAAGAACTAATCACAAAACAATTGATAAATTAGGCTTCATCAAAACTGCTCTGCCATTACTAAAATGAAAAATAAGCCACAAACTGGGAAAAAAACATTCTTACTGCATATGTCTAGCTATATAAAGAAGTCCTAGGAGTTACTATTAAAAGACAAACTACTCAATAAAAATGGGCAAAATACTTGACCATGGTCCTAACAAAACAATATATATGAATGAGTAAAAGCATATGAAATTTGCTCGATATTATTAGTCATTAGCGAAATGTATTAAAGCCACAATGCAACGACACTTTATATCCACTAAATGGCTAGATTTAAAAGGATAGAAAATACTAAGTATTGACAAGGGTGTGGAGGAGACACTGGAATTGCTAGTAGCAGTGTCAGATAGAAAACTGTTTCATAGTAGTTAAATATACACTTACCATATGATCCAGACACATTCTAGAGAAATTAAAGCATGTATCTTCTGAAAAACCCATACATGAATGTCCTTAGCAACATTATTAATAAAAAGTTCCAAACTGAAATCAACCAACCCAAATATCCATTAACAGGTAAATTGCTAAATAAATGGTGGTATAGTCACACACTTGAATACTATCCAACAATAAACAAGATTGCACTACTGATACATATAAATTAATCTCAAAAACATGTTGAGCAAAAGAATCCTGGTATAAATTAATCTCTGTTAGTAGATATCAGTAGTTGCCTCTGGTGGGTAGAGATTGACTGGATGGGAAAAACATGGGAAATTTTTAGTGATGGATCTGTTCTATATCTTGACTGGGTTTAGACAGTTATACACATCTGTCTAAACTCAACAAATCATATCGTTAGAATCTGTGACGTTTGCTGTAAATAAATTTTGCCTTAAAAAATAAAAAAGATGATTTGGTTATGGAGAATGGGTTCGAGGAAGTATAGAGTGAATCCGAGAAGAACAGTCAAGAGACTCTTCAGCAGACAGGTGAGAGATGATGGCACTTGGAATAAAGTAGTGACAGTGGAGTGGAAACGAAGTGAACAATGTTAAAAGATATTGAGGAGGCAATCCAGTCGGTGCTTGGAGAGTGAAGGAAGAAGGTATGTGTTGGATTCCGCTCAGACTTTTGGTCTCATTCACTGAGATGGAGAACCCAAAGGAGCACCCAGTTTGTATGATAAGATCACAATGCCCATGAGTCAGCTTTGAGCATGAAACTCTGACCATGTCCCTTCCCTGCTTATTCTCCTGTAGCAGGTCCTTCTGCCCACAAAATACAGTCCAAGCCTCTTAAACAAAAGAGGTCCTATATAATCTGGACCCTGCTGACTTCTCCTATCTTAGTTTCCCTAACTCTCCTTCCCTCCCTCCCTTGAATCCTGGGCTACATCCATTTCTAGAGTCACTGCGTCTTTTCAGGCCCCTGTACATCTGAGTTAGCTAAACCCTCTTCTGAGAAAATCCCTCAGTTGGAGTAATATATCCTTCCTTTTGGAACAGACTATTCGGTATGTACCTTCATATAGAAATCTTGTGTTGCAATATTTTTTCTTTCTCGATAGATTGTGAATGACTTGAGAGTAAGGCTATTTCTTATTTAACTCTGGTACTCCTTAAGCCTAGGGTCAATAATGTTCAGAGAATAGATAGGTGGTGAAGGGTCAAGATTTCTGTCTTTGTACTTACCATTCATTCTGCAAGATCTTATTAAGGTCCAAGTGAGTTCTCTGCAGAATAGGAAAAATGCTAAATCCTTTAGGTGATGGCAGATGACATGAGAAGTGACATTTGACCAGAAGACCCTATGGGAGTGATTTCACTGTAGTCACTCTCTGAGGCTCTTCAAAATGAAAGAAGTCACAGTCGCCCCCAAGAAAGCAAGACTACCATGCAATGTGCTTGAGGGAAGAAGAACACCCCCAAACACAGAACTTCTTTATAGCAATATCACTAACCTTACAGGCGGTGTTGAAACCAAGTTAATGAAGTCAGTTTTGTTAGAATATTGGACACATAAAAGTATGATGCGGAATATTTCCTTTCTTGAAGCTCTTTAAGAGTAGAAGAAATTTTATCTTACCGGATCTTCTACATTCTGTTTCCAAAACGCAAATTACCTTCCTCTCTATCTTTACTACTTCTTTCTTGGTTCAAGCTCTTATCTCTTGCCTGAATTACAACAATAGCCTGCCATGTCTCCTAGGCTCCAATCTATCCTAAGCTCTGGCCACCAGAGTGACCTTTCTCTAACTCAGATCTGAAATGTTACCTCTCCCAAAGCTTCACCCCACTCGTATCATATATTAGAAAGATCTTATGCCTTACCATGATCCGAAGGTACTTACAGTTGATGGCTCTGTCTCCCTTTGCAGCCTAACCTTCTGCATTTCTAATGGTGGTCGCTCTTTCTGATGGGAGAGGTGTCGTATGGGCAAAAAGATTGAAAACTGTCCTAGCTTCCCTGCTTTTCCTGACATTCTTTTTGGATGTTGCATTCATTTTTATTGGCGAGTAACAAATTACCACAAATGTAGCAGCTTAAAAGTGCATGTATTATCTCACAGTTTCTATGGGTCAGGAGTCCAGGCATGGTTTAGCTAGGTTTTCTACTTCAGGACCTCACCAGGTTGCAACCAAGGTGTTGGCTGAGCTGCATTCTCATCTTGAAGTCTGACTGGGGAAGAGTCAACTTTGAGGCTGGCTTACTAACGTTGCTGGCTGACTTCAGTTTTTTGAAGCTGCAGGCCTGAGGCCCTCTGCTCTGACAAGTCACCTGAAGCTCTTTACCACATATCCCTCCACAGGTAGTACACGTCATGGGTGCTTGACCTTCTACAAAGCCAGAGGAAGACAGTGTGCAAGACTGCTAGCAAAATGGAATCTTACAAACATAATGTAATCACTGGAGTGACATCCCATCGCCTTTGCCATTAATCGATTGGTTAGAAACAAATCACAATCCTTAACCATACTCGGGATGTGAACACCAGAAGACTGGGATAACAGGAATAATCTTGGGATCTGTCCACCAATATCACGGATTTAAGCTTCCAAACCTTTGCTTGCATTGCTCCCTTTCTTTGATATGTCTTCCCCTGAGCTCCTGCCCCTGATATAGAGGAACAAGCATTGCACCTGAGTTACTCCGTGCTGATTCCAGACCCACCTCTGCAGGATGTAAACTAGACAGACAACGTCTGAGAAGACAGATGGAAAAGTTTCAGTTCAAGTCTGCCTCTGTTACTCAACCTACATGACTCTTAAAAAGATACTGATCCTCTCCCAGCCTTAGATGTCTCATGAGTAAAATGATGCAATCTACTTCATAAGTTGGCTGTGAATTAGATGAGGTAATACATGTAAAATGCCTGGTGGAGTGCCTGGCACGCAAAAAACCCTCACTAAGAGTTTTATCACATTGAAGATGATTCTCGGGTTTAGCTGCATAGAGGTATGTCCCATGTGAGCCCATGATGTCATGGGAACTGAGGACATTATCTCTGGGTGGGGGCTCCCCCTCCTCTCCACAGATCCTACTCCTATGTGGTTTATAGAAATGACTTATCTCAGGGAGTGTCCTCCTCCTGCAGTCCCTCTCCACGCAGGCCGGCCATTCTCCAGCCTCAGCAGTGGTCAGTACTGAGGACAGGGGCCAGTCCTCACAGGATTTCATCAGCCTTCCCTGGAGCAGATTTCCTCTTCGGGAAGAGAGCAGCCAACTAGTCCCAGGACAAGTACAGCCCCTGCCACAGCTCTCAACCCCAGGCTCCCTGGGGGCAGGACGGGGCGGGGAGGATCACCCACATTTTCCACGGCTCTCTCTGAGTACTTTGAATTTCATTAGAGCAATTATTTCAAATGAAATTAAAAGGGTTTAAAATTAGACCTTAAACTCTTAACAATTAGTGACGCAGCGACCTGCCATCCACAGAGCCACAATAGACCTATGTCGATTGGTACGTGAGCACAATGCCAGTCTCCAGATTTGCATGCACTGTTACAATAAACGGCTTTTAATAAAATGAATATTCTTAATTACCGTTGCATTAATAAGCTGCAAATTAGTCATCATTAGAGGCCCCACAGTCCCTCTCCACCTCTCTGAGAGTCACTGGTGGGCTTCGCCAGCTCAGCTGCTTCTGCAAACTCTCAAGTTTTACTGCAGCCTCTTAAGAGATGGCCAGTTAGGGGATGAGCCCCATATTGGCCTCAGGGGAGAGGTTCGAAGGCTGGATCAGGTCTCCGGGATCCTTCTGACTGCTCTAGCTTGAGACTCCCAATGTTCTCGAGGCCAACATTATCCTGGCTTAGGACCCTCAAACACCTTGACCAAATCATTAATTCTCCCCATTATTTGTTCATTTATTTGTCAGGTACCAAATCAGGAATACTCACTAAGGTATCTAGCATCTACTTGAACCACTCCAGGAGCTGGGGCGGCCCCTGCTAAGGACTTATAAGGTTTTCCTTAATAAGTGCCTGAAATCTGCCTGAATTTGACTTCTGAGACACTGGGCTCTACTCACCCACCCACATGGAGGAGGAAGCTCTGGGAATCCTGGGAGAGTGTCGTCTTGGGCAAGACCACTAGACTCACAGGTCTGGAATCTGCCCCCAAGTCCCTTGGGAGATTGGGCAAGTTGCCTGCCCTCCTGGGCCTCAGTTCTCCTATCTGTATGGTGGAGACTTTGGTCTAGACAAAGAGCCAGCACATTTTTTCTGTAAAGGGCCAGATAGTATTTTAAGCTTCGAAGGCCAAGGAGTCTCTGTCACAACTACACAACTCTGAGTAACTGGCAGGGACTGAATTTGGCCCTTGGGTTGTAGTTTGCTGGCCCCTGGTCTGGGTGAATGATAAGAACCCTGGCAACTCTCCCCTCTACTGGGTATTTACCCCAAAGACTTAAAAAATCATACCCATAAAGATATTTGCACACCAATGTTCATAGCAGCATTATTCACAGTGGCCAGGACATGGAAGCAACCGAAGTGTCCTACAATAGATGATTGGCTAAAGAAGCTGTGGTACATATATATAATGGAATATGACTCAGCCATAAGAAGAGATGAAATACTGCCATTTGCGATAATATAGATGGACCTCTAGATAGTCACGCTAAGCGAAATGAGTCAGACAGAAAAAGTTGAAAAATCACATGATATCACTCATATGTGGGATATAAACCTAAAAGCAACAAATGAACAGGACTAACAAACAGAGACTCATGGACATGGAATATATAGACTAGTGGTTACCAGAGGGTAGGCAATGGGGGAGGAGGGGGCAGGTAGATGGGGTAAAAGGGGTCAAACATAGGGGGTGAGGGGGAGGGTAAAGTTGGTAAAGGGGATCACATATATGGTAGCTGAAGGAAAATGAACTTTGAGTGGTAAACACAATAGAATATACAGATATTAAATTATAATGTACACCAGAAAATTATATAATTGTATTAACCAATGTGCCCCCGATAAACTTAATTTAAAAAAATTAGAGAAAGTTTAAAATGCGAATATAAATGGTCATATTATTCATAATAAAATCAATAATTATAGTAAAGAAAAAAGAAAAGGACCTTGGCAACTCTTGGGTTCTGTGAATCTGTAAAAAGGCTGTCCTTCTACTGGGATGTTTGAGAAAAACTTTAGCAAGATTTAATGAACATGAAGAGAAATTCAGCTCAGATTTTTCTTTTTCTTGTGTTGTTCCCATTCTAGGGCCCTCTAGTATGGGTCTTCCTCAGTCCCTGTCTGCACTGGCCTGCCACACCCTTGAAGACCACCTTTATCTAATTCTGAAAATGGGTTGTAGTTTGCTTAGGGTAGACATTGGGCTTGTGAGAGTGAGAGTCCCACTCTGCTCTGAGTATAGAACCAACCACAAAGGAGATACTGAAATCAGAGAAACAGAACTTTGCTAAGGTTGATAAAAGTTTTAGGTCAGTGGTCAGCTGAGCCTCCTAATATTTCTCCCTCTATCCATCACTGGCCTTCTAGACAACCTCTGCCTTTCCTGCAAGCACAGACTTGTCCCTTAAGTTGACCACACGAAGGAAGAGAGAATGCTCTGGTCCTGAGCACAGGTGCTCCAAAGAGAGAGAATCCGGAAGAGGCGGAGCAGCACTTACTCAGTGCTCCCTCTAAATCACTCAGATATAGGTAAGTCCTGGGGAGGAGGTAGAGGAATAAGGAGAGGCCAAGAATGGAAGTTCCTGGCATCTATAAAGTATAAGTCATGGTCAAGGGAGCGAGGAGACAAACTAACAGCAGTGCTTGTCGTTACAGGGACCCCACATTCTATTCTTTCAGGGACAATCTCAATTTAAGCCTGCCGTCATGTAGTAACTACAGATGGCACCCCTTTCACCCTCAAAAGTGCCTGTTTGGATAATTGATATGGCTAGTCAAATGGAAAGGAGATTGCTTTCTTCCAGTGCTGACTGTAAATGCTTCTGCTTCTGCCCTGTTACTTTCTATTTTTGATGCCTAGCAGCTCTTTCTCTCTCCCTGGGCACTCAATCTACTGCCTCCAGGTCCTGCTCACATTGCAGGGTCATGAAAGGTTTATAAGTCTTATTTTAACCAGTCACATAAGGTCTTTTTGGCAAATTGGATCCAAGCTGAAAATTAGTGGCCCATTGGGCAAATTCACAACAGTCCTGATCTTTCTTGAACATTACCATGAAATGCTTCCTCGCTCCAGGTTTTGCTGTTTCACATTTTCTCTCTGCTGTGAGGGAGGCTACACTGTGTGCTGAAGAGTCAATAAAATGTATGTTATAGGATTCTGTCCTTGCAGAACTCCTAACCTGGACTATTGTGACAACTGTATGGAACCCATACATGATGGGCCACTCCACAGAGAGCCTTAGAGCTCAGAGAAGGAGGGAGATGTTCTAACAGTGGATGGGAACATGGTACCTGGGCAGGGCCTGAGAGGTGAGCACGTTCTCTAGAAGCAGAGGCCAGGGAGAGGCTCATGCACGCAATATGATGACAGCCTTTTGGCCTTCCCTGCTTACCCTCATCCTTGCCCAGACTTCAGCTCCTCTCACAGGATGAACTCCAACAATCCTCTAAAGCAGGGGTCCCCAACGCCCAGGCTGCGGACTGACACCAGTCCAGGGCCTGTTAAAAATCAGGCTGCACCGCAGGAGGTGAGCGGCGTGCAAGTGAGCGAAGCTTCATCTGTATCTGCAGCCACTCTCCAGCGCTAGCATCACCGCCTCAGCTCCATCTCAGATCATCAGGCAGTATATTCTCATAGGAGCACCAGTCCCTGGTGACAAAAAGGTTAGGGATCGCTGCTCTAAAGTGCCATCCTCTCATCCCTCTGCTGCACTGCTGCCACAGCTATGTCCCTAAAGCACAACTCTGGTCATTCTACTTCCCAGCTCAAGAACCTGTCATGGCTCTCCTTGCCTACAAAATGGCAAAATGCCTACATCTTGCCGCACCCTCCTCCTTTCAGACATTTGCATCTCTGATTTAAAAAGTCCTCATTCTCTAAAAATCAGATCAAATGCTTCCTTCTCTCTGCAGCCTTCTCAGATTTGTACAGCCTGCAGGAGCCTTGCCTTTTCCTGTTTCCTTGTTGCACTGAATTCATACTCTGGTAACTCTCATCAGTCTCCTTTGTCCTATAATTCACTGGGGTTGTGTGCCCCCACCCCCATCCCAGACTGCGAGACCCAGTAGGGCAGGCACTGTGTCCTTCATGTGTTCATCCTCTGGGTCCATCCCAAGGCAGGGCTCAGAGCAGGTGATTAGAAAGCTCTGTTAGGTTGTGTGGAAGGACCCCATGGGACAGATGTCATCAGCCAGCACACCAGTGCCTACTTGACCTATGCCCCATCCAGGCCCAGAGCCCCTCAATGACCAGGCAGGCCTTTCTTTGGGGGGTTTTCAGGAGACCCACTTGGCCCTCCAGTCATCATTTTGTTATTTGGCTGGAACCAGAGGAGGGAAAACAATGAAGTATATTAGTTTACTGCTTGATCTTTGCTTCCCTTAAGCAGAGCCAAAACTAAAGTGAATATTGATGACTTAACAAAGCCCAGTGTTTGGTATTCACTGAAAACCATTGTGTATTCCCTAAATAGTTCGTTTTGTTTTCAAAAGTTCTAAAAAACTCACTGTATTGAAATGCATGTTGTTGCATCGATTTTTCTAAAATACACCTTGTTATCTTTTCTTTGGTAATTGGTGACTGGTAATGACTTTGGCAATTTAACATGTTCTTGCAGACACTTTTCCCATTCCCCTTGATAACTGAAGTCAGGAGCGAGGGCCTGTCTGTCAATCTCTGACGCCTGTCAGCCTGCGTGATTGACGGCTTTTGGTCCCACAATAGAGACCATTTTTGCAGCCCCCGTTCTGTTATTTTCCCCTCCTTTAATACTTGTGGGGGATGGTGTTTGCTTTATAATCTGCGTTTAAAATCCAACTTGGAATGAGGCCAGCGCCAGAGAAATTATCACAATGTCTTGTTAGCTTTGCATCAGGAAAATTCTCCAGAGGGTTTCTTAAGCTATGAGTCTACCTTCTGAAATTACCTCTGCTCAAAAATCTAAGCTTTAGCCTTCATCCTGATCCTTTCAAATTCTTGGAGAAAGGCTGAGGGGTCTGCCCAGCCATGCTCTAATAGAGGGCACGACCAGGGGGACTATGTGCATCTGGAGTGGAGTCGCCCATCCCTCACTCTTGGGGCCTCTGTGTATAAGCCCCCACATAATGAATGCAACTCTGAGTGGCGGAGCTCAGCAGAAAACAGAAAGCTCTGGGTCTGCTGGGCAATTATATTCCTCAAAAACCAGAGCAGGCAAGAACCTCTCCCAACTAAGACGAAGCAGCATTTGGTTCAGCTTGACACCACTGGACCGTAGGATTGTCTGGCCCCTTTGGAGAAGCAATAAAAAAGCAAAACCAATGAGGATCAAGGATTGAAGTTATGACATGTCTCTCTGTGGTTGTGAACAGTTTGGGTTCCCAGATCCATTTTAGAATCTGATAAAAAGCTATGGCCTCTATCCCTAGAAAAATGCCTGTCCCTTTACGTTCAATTCTTGCCTACAGTTTCAGGGGAAGCAGCTCCTCCTCAAGGATCCATGGGTCTCTTGGGTTAGGATCTGCTCTGTGTGAAGGTAGCTAGTGATCTTGAGCAGAGTTCACCTGCAGTCTCGTGACTCTGTAAGTTAGATGATGATCTGGGGCTTAACTACAGGAGCAAAGTCTGTATGAGGCAAACTCTTGGAACCAGTGCCCTTGGTCAGAGCTTTCTGTGAGCAAATGTGGCTGAAGGAAGCCAGACCTGTAAATATCCATTGGTAGGTTCTTAGTCTATGGGGCCTCTGGGCTGATAAAAGAGCACTATGCAGCAAAGATTCTAAGACTCTATGCAGCAAAGAAGGAAGACTGGAAATGTGGTCAAACTGAGAACCAAACCAGCACTGGAGAACCAGAGGAGGAAGGGGCTGGGTAGGTCAGAGGATGGGCAGTTTCTGTGTCAGTTACAGAAAGACACCTTTAGGAATTCACTCTGCAAACACCTTCTCCATCCAGGCCTCTCTCTTAGGTGTGGCTTGGCACATCTTGGGAAGAGACGGCAATTTGTCCTTAAAGGGACTAAGCCTCATTGTAAAAAAGTTCAAAATTTATTCTCTTTCTCTTTCCTGCTTTCCATAGCAGCCAAATCACCATCTATATTGTTGTTTCTAGTCATTAAACCTGGCAGGTTTTTAAGGGAAGAGGGTCTCCATTTAATCCCATTCTTTTCAGGATGAGGCCCAAGATTCTTACTGTGAAGCCAGAACATTTTACAAGAACAGTAACACCTGTCATACCTAGCAGGTACCACATGCTAGGCATTTAATCTTTATAACATAAAGTAAGTAGATGTGGTAAGCAGAACAATGCCCCCCACCATAAGATGTCCATATCCTAGTCCCCCAAACTTGTGATTATATTACCTCACATGACAAAAGGGACTTTTCAGATACAATTAAGTTAAGGATCTTGACTGCGGAGATTATCCTCATTGTCTGGGTGGGTCTAATGTAACCTCAGTGGTCCTTATAAGAGGCGGGAAGACGGCCAGAGTCAGAGAAGGAGATGGGATGATGGAAGCAGAGGTCGGAGTGATGCCACCATAAGCCAAGAAATGTGAACAGCTGAAAAGGTCAAGGAAAGAATTCTCCCCTAGAGCCTCCGGAAGGAACATAGTTCTGCCAATACCTTGATTTTAGTCCCCATGAGACCTGTTTTGGACTCCTGACCTGTATCATAATAAATTCGTGCTGTTTTAAGTCACTGTGTTTGTGGTAAATACTGGAAAACTAATACAACATAATTATCCCAACTCACTTTTTTTTTGCAGATGCAGAGACCAGGTCTCAGTAAGGTTATATGACTTTGCCCGGAGTCGTGACACTTCTAAGGATCCAAGTCTGTGTTTGGCCCTAAGTTTGTCTGGATGTAAAACCCATGGCCTTGACCACTTGACCACACTTCCTCAGTGGGCTCCAACCTCATTATCAGCTGCATCTCCTACCACCTCTTCCACTATCCAACCACACTCATGCCTTCACTCCCTCTGTTCCCCCTGCCTGGGACATCCTTCCCCACTCACCTTTACACTGCTGACATCTCTGGGCCAGACCATGACCAGCCATCCAGAAGAGCCTTCTCTCCCCTTCACAGAGAACCACACACTTCTCTCCTACCCCTGCTTTATCATAGCCCAAGTTAGGTTCGTGTCAGGACAAAGAGGGACCTGTGGACCACCTGCCTCCAAATCAGAATTCCCCAGGACATAGCTCTAAAATCTGCATTTTTGAGCACTAGAATGTACGATTAAAGGCATTAAGACGGTCATTTGCCTCCTGGTTAGAGTAAGAATTTCACAAAGACTGGATCTTTCTTTTTCAGTTCTATCCTCCGCATTGACCCATTGTGTTGGTTAATTTTATGTATCGAGTTGGCTGGGCCACTGTGCCCAGATATTTGGTCAAAGATTATTCTGAATATTTCTGTGAAAATTTTTTTTGGATGAGATTAACATGTAAGTCTGTGGACTTTGAGTAAAGCAGATTGCCCTCCATAAGGTGAGTGGACCTCATCCAATCAGTTGCAGGCCTTAACAACAAAGACTGACCTCCCCTGAGCAAGAAAAAAGTCTGCCAGCAGACAGCCTTCAGACTCCAACTGCAACATCCCTGGGTCTCCAGTCTGATGTCCCACCCTGCATATTTTGGACTTACCAAGCCTCCACAATCATGTGAGCCAATCTCTTAAAATAAATTTCTCTATATAGATAGATATCTATATCTATCTAGATAAATATAGATAGACATAGATATAGATATAGAGACAGAGACAGATATATAGATAGAGATACAGATATAGATATAGATGATAGAGATAGATATAGATATAGATGTAGATCTAATATAGATATAGATATAGATAAAGATATAGATAGATATGGATATAGATATATAGATATATAGATAGATATAGATATATATCTCTAGAGGAGAAGCACAGGGTGAGCAGGAAGATGGTAGAGTTTGGGGAGACTGAGTCAAAGTAGTTACAGTTGCCATCTCACACTGAGAGAACTATGCACACACACATTCTGTTAGTTCTGTTTCTCTGGAGAACCCTAATACACCCATTAATGAGTGTTTGTTGGATGATCTCAAGGTGGAATTCATAGATGGTCTTTATAGAAGAGCTTTAGTAAAATTTTTTTTTTAGATCCCCAAAAAACAGCAAGAATTATTTCACAGAAGGTCTAGGAGCCCAGAATAGGCGGGTACTTTCCCCTGAGTCAGGATTTCTGACAAAATGATATGTGTCCTTCACTGACAGGAAGTGCCAGTAAGCCAAGACAAAGCTGGAGGTATATACTTGGGGGTGTTAGTCCCTCTGGGGGCCTCAAGAGTAGCTATGTGTGTCCTGATACCAGAGTC
The DNA here is from genome assembly GCF_000325575.1 of Pteropus alecto. NCBI lineage: Eukaryota > Metazoa > Chordata > Mammalia > Chiroptera > Pteropodidae > Pteropus > Pteropus alecto. The sequence goes on from NW_006443568.1 coordinate 809,625, forward strand.
CACTGGGCTGCTGAGCCTGGGGTCTGGGACACTCAGACTAATAAAGCCAGGGACCCCTGTCCACAAAAAATGTCTTAAAATATACTTCAGAGTTTCTAATGATGCTTTTGAGTAGCTACTCAAAAATTAGAGCTTCAGGCACCCTGAGAGGCCATCTCAGATTTCTGGTCTACCTTGCAGCATTTTTCTTCATTGTTTCAATGACATTTTTATGTGCCTTCTATAAGGCAGGCAATAGGAAGACAGAGGTGAACCAGAGAGAAAGGTGTCTTTCTCCATAAATCTCATTATCTAGTAGGGTGGGAGTATGGGAGAAAGGACAGATAATAAGCAAGTCAAAAATACTTAATTAAGACAATTTCAGGTACTGTAAGTCTCACAAAGATGGCCACAGTATCTTTGGTCCCATGTGTTCTTCTAGAACCTTGCTAGGCTCGCATGACGAATTAGAAGAATCTAATTCCTCTCCTCATGATCTGGGAAGGCTATCGAATATGGCACAAGGTAAACTGTATGATCTCCAAGGTCAGTCACAAAAAAATGATGCCACTTCTACTTTGTGTGATAAAACATTTGCCCTGGAGCTCTGAGCATCATGAAAGCAGTCCAACTGTCCTTGGGCCACCATATTGTTAGAAAGCCCAAATTAGCCTTCTCCAAGAGACCACATGAGAAGCCCTCAGATTATATAAACGGAGAGAGAGGGCTGTCTGGCCAGCCTCCAGCTGCTCTAGCCTTCCACTGTTTCAGCCACAGGCACCTGCAGGAGAGGCACTGAGACAGACTGCCCAGCCAAGCTGCTCCCAAGTGCCTCACTCACAGAACTAATAAAATGATTATTGTTATTTTAAGCCACTAAATTTGGGGTTTATTTATTACATCGCAATAGATAACAGAACAGGAGGTGAGACTACCTCATTTTACATGGTCACGAAAGCCTTGAGAGATGACATGTGAGCTGAGACATAACTGACAAGTGGAGCAGCCATGTGAAGATATGGGGGAAGAGCATTCCAGACAGAGGGGAGCGCAAAGGTGCTGGGGTAGCAACACTCTAGGAATTTCACAGAGGAGCAAGAAGGCCGATATGGCTGAGGTATAGTAAACGAGAGAGGATGTGGATAGGGAAAGGTTCAGAGAGGTAGGAAGAGGGCATCATGAAGTCTTTTAGGCAGGTTGACCTTATACCCCAGTTTGCCTGGGATAGTCCTGGTTTAAGCTTGTTGTTCCAGAATTGTTATGTGACCACCCAGCTTATAGGTCATGGTAAGGAGCGGGGACATTTGCTATGATGTTTTTTCTTCATTCTCTGGACTAATTTCTAGCCTCTTTCTTTTCTGCCCTCACACTCTGCCCTAAAATGAAGAGACAGATCTTCCCCTCTCATACATCCCTCTCCCAACCTTGCTGTTATTTCTTTTAATTCTTACTCATTTTGGAAACAGCCAAGTCTGTTTCTTCCATGGTCCCAGAGAGACCACTGTGCCTTTAATTCCATGGGAGGCGTCAAGTGTCTGGTTGGAGTGGCCATTTAGAGCCCAAGAGTCTGAGTTCAAGTTCTGGACCCACCATGTCTGACCTGTGTGAGATTTGGTGGCTTGCTTTACCTTCTTTATCTATATCTTGAGAGTTTTATCTGTTACATGGAAATTTTAAAGCCTGTGTGAGATTTGGTGGCTTGCTTTATCTTCTTAGGTCTTGAGAGTTTTATCTGTTACATGGAAATTTTAAACATCTACTTTACAGCATTGTTGGAAAAAGAACAAGTGGCTATCAAGAGTTGGTTGCAAGTGTGAGAAAGCCTGACAAGCAGAAAGGGATTTTTAATCAAACAAAACAAAACATTACGATTGGACACAAGGAAAAAGTGTAATATTTGTGGGTGGGGATAAAGTCATTGGAGTGATAAAAGGTGGGTTCACCCTGGAGATGTTTAAGATGAAAATAGCTGGCCGTCTCTCTGGAGGGGGCAGGGTCTAGCAGATGAGCTCAAGATCCCTTCTGTTGATTAATAAGTTCATGTATTCATTCAAACAGTCCTGGATGTGTGTCTCAGTTCTCTCAGTTGCTAGCTCTGTCAGTTTGGTCAAAGTACTGCCTCAGTTTCTTTAAATAATAGTATTTATTTTGGGGGTGCGTTAGGAGGTCAAACAAGAATGAAATGAAAACACGATGCTCTGTGTCACATGTGTAAGTGCCAAAATTTTGCTAGCTTGCTCTTTCCTGTTTACAATGTGCCAGGCCCTGGGTTATACCCTGGGTGAAGGTGGGGGTAGGATCCAAATATGAAAGTGTTTCCAGTATAGTCGTGGGGAGGGGACAAGTACTGCACATCAGCCACCATCACACATATTCAAATCAATAGAGGATGGAGACAGGAAGGCAGGTTCCCACTGAGAGATGGAAAGAGTCACTAAGCCCATGATGGCTTCCCAGGTTCCAGTTTCAATTCCCATGAGATCTGGCTAAGTTTGGCTTCTATGAGACCTTCAGGTACTGAATCCTCCTTACTTTAGTGGTTGAGTGGGTTTGTGGACCCTGAAGAACACAAAAAAATTAGAAGATCGTCAGCATGTTTAGGGAGCACCAAGACAGGTGAAATTGATTATTTCCTATTGGTGCCGGGACAGGTTGGGGACCAGAAGCTTAAAGTGTAGGTAGAAATTGAACATTTATAGTTTGAAGGTGAGACTTCCATGGAGTAAAGAGCATGGGCCAAAAGAGAAAAACTGGAAAATGCAGGGCGTGTGTCAGAACTGGGGAGTGATTCACTTTGTCAGGAATTTAGTATGTGTGAAAGAGGGTGGAGACCCCCAAGGATACAGAGGTAAGCAGGAGCCAGGTCCTGCAGGCTCCACACAGCAAATTGAATAGGACTTTATTCACAGAAAACAGAGAGTCACCATCAATGGCTTTTAGGCACAGGAATGACAGAGTCAGGGCCAATGACAGAATAGCTGTTTAAGATGGATGAGAGCTGCACAGCCCTGGATGTAGACAAAGCTGTGGCGGTGGCCTGGGCAGAGATGATGAGCCTGGGGCTAGGGCAGGGACAGCTGACATGGACAGTGGTAACTGTTGGGATTATCATCAAGGCTAACAGGAAAGGACGCTCTGATTGGTCAACTTGATCATGTGACCCCCACTATGCCAGCTCCCCAAAGGATCATGTAGAGTGAGGGGGCAGTTTCCCAAAGGAACCAGAAGGAAGACAATGGAAACTTACAGGTAAAAAAAACACAGGAAAACAAAAATCTTAGCTTTGTCAGACATTTTTCTAGGCCAGCAAAACTTGGGGCATGTAGAAAAAAAAGAAAAGACATAAACGTTCAAAGTCAAAGAAGTGTTCATTGCAGCATCGCTTTTAGTAGTGAAAAACAGAGAGCACTGAGATGTCCAGTAAGAACAGACCAGTTAAATAAATTATGGACCATCGTTCAATAGAATCGTACCCTAGACTTAAATGGAAATGGTAGATTGGATGCATAGGCATGGAACTGTATCCAAGAGATAGCAGAGTGTGAAAAAAAAGTGGTTAACTGAATAACATGTATGACATGATCCTATTTATGCTGATAGAGAGATGTAGCAATTTTTTTTTTAAAAATTCCAGGAGGGCTGACTCTTACAAGAACAGCAGTCACAAAAGAATTGCACGTTCTGGAAGCTGTGCTTGGAGATGCGAGCTCTTTGTCCATAGGGTTCAGGAGGGCACAGCCCAAAGACAGAAGGGATGAGTGGGAAGAAGCGAGAAGAGGTTTTTAGCAACTGCTGTGAGCGAGACACTTCAGGGAGGAGAGTTGTCTAAGCCTGGCTCTTGCAAAGCTGTGAAAAGCCCCTGCGCCACCTTTTTAAGAAAACCAACAATACAGATTCACATTATTCTTCAGGCTTCTGGAGTCCGATTGGGGTAATTTTGGATGTACTATTGGGCAGAGACTGGCCTTAAAGGCTTCTTAAGTATATTTGGGTCACATCTATATATATTTATATATGCACTTTAAAAAAGTTTGAAAAGATACACACCAAACTGTCATATCTGAATGAAGAAATATCAGGGACTTTTATTTCCCATGTATTGTTTATTTTTCTAAAAAAAATATATTTTTTACCAGATTGTGCATTATTAGAATAAACAATATGTATATAAAGAAAGGGGGAAAAAAGAAACCTAGTAAAATCAAAGTGCACAGTAAATAAATACATGTTAGCTATAAGTATACTCAGTAAACAGTAATTAAGTGACAAATTAAATAAAGCTAGTAACAGACTAAAATGATGAAAACTCAAGACATTAAGCGAGCTTCCTCCTCCACCTCCCAGCAGTGCCATGCAGGGTCCTTTTGGTTAGCCCACAGGCTATCTGACCTGTTCCAGAAAGGGCTTCTGGAAGAGGAGCCCCAGGGCAGATTGCCAAGTGGGGCAGAACCAGATGCTTTGGATGGTTATGCCTCCGCCTGGGCTGCAGCCTCTCTCTCTCTCTCTCTCTCTCTCTCT
>NW_006443568.1:814391-815319 GCF_000325575.1 Pteropus alecto
CTCGCTCCATAAATCTCAGTTAGGTTCAGAAACTATTATGGGCGTTAACTCTACCAGAGACCCCACTATGCTCTCAGTGTGAGTTGCAGTAGTAGGTAGGGGATCCCAAGGAAACCAGGAGAAGCACATTTGTCTTTAAGGAACTCCCAATCCAGAGGAGAGAGAAGCCCCACAAATGCCCCCAGACAGCTAGATCTGTGAATAGGGAAGTGCCCTAAAGTGGCCCGAGAGCAAAAGTAGGTCCGAATCCCTTCCTGGAAGGTTGAGGTGACACTTGAGCAAAGGGGAAAAATTCAGGTGAGTAGTTGGCAACCAGAGAGCATGTCTGAGACCAAAGTTCAGGGGGCTGCCGGCTCCATGTTCAAGATCAACAGGTGATATGGCATGGCAGGAATGTGCATAAGTGGCAAGGAAGAGCAGGATCCAAGTTCTAAGGGGAACGGCCTTGAATGTGATGCTAAAGAGCTGAGCCCTTATCTTCCAGGCCTGAGGGAGCCAGCAACAAATTTAAACAGAGGAGTGACACAGTCAGAAGTGCGTTTTAGAACAATGTCTGGAGATGATGCGGAGGATGGGCTGGAGAGGAATGAATTGAATTGCATGGAGAGTAACAAGGCTGCAAAACAGACCAGGCAAGATACGATGAGGATCTAAACAAATAGAATAGCAGTGGGGATGAAAAGACACTGAGACAATCAGGCACGCCCTTGGGCGGGGGAAGCTGTGGTCCGGGGCAGAGACCACTCCCTATCATCCAGTTCAAAGAGAGAACAACTGCTTATTGTCTATCACTCATTCATCCTACTGCATATCATTCATTCATTTGAAAGACATCATCAGTGCTTTCTCTATGCCCAGCCCAGGCCAGTCACCAACACAGAGACATAAACGGGACAAAATTCCTGTCATCTAGGGCCTCAGAGTTCAG
>NW_006443568.1:815385-832279 GCF_000325575.1 Pteropus alecto
GGAAAGTCAATTTGGTAGAATGATTGTAAAAATGGCCCCAATCATTCCCCTCCCTGTATAACTGTGCCTTTGCAAAGTGACTTTGGAGTGCCTCTCAAATAAAGTGGAATCTACTTCCCATGCCATGAATCTGAGCTGTCTTGTGATTGGCCTTGGCCAAGAGAATGTGGCAAGCCTAGGCCTTAGGAGGTCCAGGGCCCTGATTCTCAGTCTCCTGGAAGCCTGTCGTGTCATGAAAGGCCACATGGAGCACAGCCAAGATCCGCTCAGCCCAGGCCAAATTAGCAGAATTGCCCAGATGACTCAGATTCATGAGCAATAATAAGTAATTTTTATTTTAAGCTCCAAGTTTTCCATGGTCTGTTATACAGCAATAGCTGACTGATGCAGCATACAATAAACTAATTACTTTCAAAAGCATAGTATAAAAGCTCATAACCCAGATGTCACTAGGGATCATAACAGCTTCTGGTCTCATCCCACACCACCTTAAAGCAGGGATCGGCACTTCCTTTGACTCTGGGGAGATAATTCTCTACGGGTCTCTTGCATTTCTACACATTTTACAAGCCAAGGTACTGGCTGGCTGCCTTCGTTAGGGACTATCCTTTAATATATGTTTGTATAGCATACTGCTCTGGAAGCTAGAGATCATCTCTCTCCAGAGCAAAGGGAGGGTTTGTTTGTCATCCAATAAAAAGATATGTCTCTCCTCCGGGAAAATTTCAATTAGGCTTATGAAAGGTTTGGGTTCCCTAAGCTAGGGGGTTCCCTTCTTGTAACAAAACCCACTGCATGTAGCTGCAGGTGTTAGTTGACTCTCTGTGTCATCCTGTGAGAATTAGGGAATCAGCACAAATGCTAACACTCTGGCTACTGCTATTGTCATGAGTCATAAAGTCCTTTGTGTCTTACTTGAAAGTCTCCTGTGTTCTGCCATCATCTATAACACTGTGGCAGGCTAACTCGTTAGCTTGTAAGTAGGGTAAACCCTTCACAGATCTTGATACTATCCTTCCAAAACAATTTAATCCAATTCCACAGAGCTTTCGTGATAACAGGTTTTACTGAAGATGTCATTGGGAGACAAAAGAGGAGTTTACATAGCACATCACACATGATACTTACCCAAATCCCTCCTGAAACATTTATTTCCTCCACATTCACCCCCAAAGTTCCTCTTCAGCCATCAGCTGCCTCTTCTCCTTACAGGTACTTCCTCCCCTCATTCAGCCTCCCAGACATACACCCCACCCTCGGGTCTTTCTGCAGCTCTTCCCTTGCTCAAGCAGAGAAATTTGGCAAAGGCTTCACTGAGTTGTGCCAGTCCAGCCTCCCCACGCCCATCAGCCAACACAACAAACAAAGGACCCACCCTTCTTGGAAGATAGCTGGATAGGATAAACAATAAACAACTTATTCCTTTCTCAGATATTTTTTTTCCCTAAAGAAGATGTAAGCAATGTGTTTGAAGTTTCAAAGGGAAAAAAAATGTTTCTGACTGGGTGATCTAGTAAGGCTTTGCAAAAGGTAACACTTATCCCTGAAGGATGAGAGATGAGTAGGTTTTCCAAAAAGCTAGGACGAGAGAGAGAGAGAGGCAGAGACAGAGACAGAGACAGAGACAGAGAGAGACAGAGACAGAGAGACAGAGAGAGAGAACCCTTTTGAGGCTAAAGGCTGGGGTCAGAGGTTGCAAGACAGCTTGAGGTGGCATCCCAGAAGGCTTGGGCTCCGCTAGAGTTCACAGAACAGAATGACCCACTGAAACTACCATGAAATATAGCCTGTCTCTGGGTGCTGGGCACACGTGTGAGGTTCTTTAAATTCACACATGAAATATCAAAGCACAAGGGCTTGTAAGCAAAGGAAACACCCACTAATCATAGTTTTCGCCAGGAACACCCTAACTGACATTTTAATTAACAAGCTGTTCTCCCCCCACATCGTTTTTAATATAAGGACTTCTTGTTGCTTTAAATCTAAAATTAATTAAGTGAGAGTTCTCTGGAGTGGAGTATATGGCTCATGCTAAACGGACGGGAGTGATAAGGTAAGATATATGGCTGGAAGTGGGGGGCCGGGGGGACACTGAAAAACTCTGCCTCCGCCGCTGAGGCGAAACGAGCCAGCCACAGCCCACCTACTCACTGAGGACCTGAGGATCCTGGATTTTTTCCAAGAAATATTCCATTTGACAGTGCAGCCCAGCTAAGACCTGGGATTATAGAAGCTTCAAACGCTGTTGCAAAGTCCTACATGATCTGGCTCCCACCCATCTCCCTGACCTTAATCTCACCACGTCCCACCTTGTTCATAGGCTCAGCCGCAGTGGCCTTGCTCTTCCCAAACATAACGAGCTCATGCCCGCCTCAAGGCGTTTGCACCTGCTATTTCATATGCTTGGGACACTCTCCTAGCACATTTGCCTGGCAGGTCTCAGCTGAGAGTCCACGTCTCTCTCTTGATACAGTTTCTAGCCACCCTATTTAAAATACTTAGTAATCCGTGCCCCGCCCCCCAACACCACCAATTACCCTGATTTGTCTTCATAGCAGTTCACTAACTGAAATCATGTATCATTTATGTATTCACTCTCTGTCTCCTTCCACTAGAATGGCAGCCCCAAGAAAGCAGAGGTTGTGCTTTGTTCGCTGAAGACGCTGCTGATGCTCAGTAACTGCTTTTTGAATCAATGGAGGAAAGCTATTCCTTCTGCTTATAACCCTCTTTCCCCTCCTTTCTCTCCTCTCTCCCTACCTTTGCCTGGCTACCTTGTGCTCATTCTTTTGCTTTCATCTCAAAAGACATTTCTTGACCCTTTAAGATTGGGCCAGGTCCCTCTTTGATAGTATTCTTTATAGCATTCATCGTAACTAAAATTAAGAACTGTTAGAATTGGTTATTTAATGTACATCTAGAATGTAAGCTGCATGGGGGCAAGGAATCGATGAAATACCCTTAATTAGTAGCTACTATTTAAATTTTATTTTTATCGTCATCATCATCACATCATGATGCAGGATCTGTCTGACCAAGGCAAACAGAAGGAAGATCTTCCAAGATAGCCTCAGACACAGCCATGTTCTCACTGGGACATGTGAAAGTGTTTGGGGACAACAAGGGGAGAGAGCTGCGTGATCCGGGTCAAGGTTTATAGTAGAAGGGATCTTAGCACAAGCATCCTTAAGCAAGTGCACCACTGAGGCCCCTTCTTGCTATTGAAATTTGTTCCTGTAGGCAATGAGTCAGCTGTAGAGTATCTCATCATTCTGAATATAACATATTTTATTTATCTATTCTTCTCTTGATGGACATTTTAGGCTGTTCATAATTTGTTACTGTGACAAATAATTCAGTAATTATCTCTTCATTCGCCTGCACCATTAGATCTTTTCCTCTCTACTAGATTGTTCCCACCAGCCAACAAACACAGTGTAATTTCTCTCATCTTTGAAAAACATACTAATAAAAAAAACCTCTTTTTTCCTACATCCTGTTCCAGCTACCACTGCATCTCTTTGCAAAACTCCTCAAAAGTTGCTTTTACTCAGCACCTCCACATTTTTCTTCTTCTTCTTCTTCTTTTTTTTCACATTTTCTCCTTCTTATTCTCTCTTGCGCCCACTCAGCTTCAGGTTCTCGCCCACCACTCCGCCAGAACACCTGGCAAGGTTGCCAGTGACTCCACGTGGCCGAGTCCAGCAGTCAGTTCTCAGGCTCACTCATCCTCCTTAATCAGTGGTATCATCACATCTTCCTTGAAAACTCTGTTTACTTCCCTTATTGTTCTTGGTCCTCTTTCTAAAAGTGGCCATTTCTTCTCAGTCTCATTTTCTGAAGAGTCTTTACCTCCTTGTGCTTCAAACAATGGCAGGTACCAGGACCCCCTCTTTAGACTTCTCTTCATCACTTACACCGGTTCTCTAGGTGATTTATCTGCCCCCACAGCTCTAAGTTCTATCTATACACTGCTGACTCCCAACTTTCCACCGCCCACCTGAACTCTCTCCTCAAATTCAGCCTTATAGTCCAGCTGCCTTCCTGACACCTTCGCTTAAATGTCTGACGAGCTTATTAAATGTGACATGCACACACACACACACACACACACACACACACAATCCTGTTACTTCCACAATCTTCCCCCACCTTCATAAATAGCAATGCTATTCTTCCAGGTGCTCAGGCCAAAAGCCATGGGGTCAACCTAGACTCTCGATTCGTTGTCGTTGTCGTTGCTGTTATTTCCCCCGCCCCACACCCCATATTTAATCCTTCAGCCAGTCCTGTCATCTTCAATACACAGCCAGCACTGATTCTAGATATATCTCCACCACTACCACTTTGTCTAAGCCACATCCCTCCTCACTTAATTATTCTAATAGTCCCCTCATCTTGCCCTCTTCCCAGTGTGTTTTCAACACAGCCCCAGAAGCTGAAGAGATCTTTAGACAACTTTGTGAGATCGTGTTTTTTCTCTGCTCAGAACTTTGCAATGGCTTCCCATCCCACTGAGAATAAAAGCCAGTCTCCTTACAGTGGCTGGCAGGACTGTGTGTGAGCTGGGCCCCGGATGACCCTCTGACTTCCTCTCTTACCGCCTTCCCCCCACTCCCCTTGCTCCAGCCACACTGACCTCCTTGCTGTTTCTCACCATAGCCACTCCCCTCAGGGCCTTTGCACAAAAGACTCCCATTCCCCACACAGCCGCATTCACATGCTCCCCTCTGCCCCGATGTCTCCCCATCAGATAGGCCTTCCCCACCTTCCCTATCGAGCACGGTGAACCCCCAGGGGCTCCCTTTCCCCCTTCCCCGGCCTCACTTTCCTCCACAGCACTCATCATTATCTGACATACTCTTAACTTATGAATTCCTTTGTTGTTTACTGCCTGTATCTCCTCAAGTAGGATGTAAGCTGTATGAAGGAAGGAGCTACTGTGCATTTCATTCACTGTCCTCTCCCTAGTATGCAGCACACATAGCAGGTGCACAATAAACATTTGTTGAATGAGTGAACATCTGCATCGCATCTTCGTGCACACCTGGGTTTCTCCAGGTCGGACTCAGGAGTAGAACTGCTCACTGACAGAGTGCATGCGTTTTCAGTTTTCCTAGACACAGCTGAGTTGCTATCTGAGAGGCTGGCATCGAGCTTCCCAGTTTTCCAGATCATATTCAACACTACATTTTTGCCAGACTGACGTGTAAAAGTGGTACCACGTTGTTTTCATTTGTAGATCCCTGATTAGTGAAGTTGAGCTTCTTTTCCTGTTTCTTGTGACTTGCCTTCCATCTTATTTGCTCATTTTCAATTTGGTTGGCCTCTCTGGGCTTCAGTGTCCTTCTGACAACTGAGAATATCAGCCCAGATGTTCTCCAGGGTTCATTCCAGCCATGTTCTCTGATGCAGTTCAGTTGACAATTGTTTATTGAGCAGCTTTGTGGGCCAGGCCCTTGTCTAGGCACTGAGGATATATCTGAAAAACAAAGTCTTGCTCTCAGAAGCTTATAGTCTAGGAAGGAGAAACAGAAAACGGACAAGGACACAAGCAAATGATATAAATTCAGACCATGCTCAGGGCCATGAAGAAGAGCGATAGGTGGGAGAGGTTGTCACAAAAAGGCTTTCTGAGATGATATTTAGCTGGCATATGAATGATGAGATAGAGCTGGCAATGGAAAAATATAGGGAAATGCATTCCAGGCAGAAGGAACAGGAAGCACAGAGGCCCCAAGATAAATTCAGCAATTGTGAGAAAAAGGAAGAAGGCTAGAATAGAGGAGCTGGACCTGCAAATATCTGGAGAAGAACTTTACAGTTAGAAGGAGCAGCAGGTGCCCAGGCCATCAGGAGGGAGAAGCCAGTAAGGCTGTTTGGAGGGAACTAAAGGGGGCATGGATGCTGGAGCAGAGGGAAGAAGAGGAGACGGGCAACATGGGGTGAGGGAGGGAGGCAGGGCCCGAGCTGCAGAGTCTTGGGTGTTGTTGTAAGGGCTCTGGACTTTTTCCTAAAAACAGCAGGCAGCCAATGAAGGCTTTTATGCAGGAGAGCCAGGGGCTCACATTTGTTTCTTTAAAAGAAGTCACATGAAGCATGAGCTGGAAGACAAAAGCAAGTTGAAGGAGACGGGTTAGGAGGCTGGAGTAGACATCTGTCATTTCTGGGAACCTCTGAAAGCCCTTGTCAGATTCGGGGACCCACTAATCTGAGTGTCTTATGGGGAAGCAGGGCAGGCCAGTTCCACATACCAGAAGCTAAAATGACAGGGACTTGCTCTCCTCGTCTCCTACAGCTAGAGCAGGGGAAGAGCTGGGATAGTCACCTCGCTGTGCTGTTCTGGGATCTGGGTCTGGAACTAGTGCCACAGAGCAACCAGGGCCCTTCAGAAGTCATTCCACTGCGGCGATGGTGGCATACGGCAGTATGACAGTCGCTGTGACTGTCAGAGGATGTACAGTTCTGAGGACATTGGGGTGTTTAGGAAAGCATAGCCCCATAGGCGATGGTGGCATACGGCAGTATGACAGTCGTTGTGACTGTCAGAGGATGTACAGTTCTGTTCTCATACAGGCCATAGGCCCGAGGACATTGGGGTGTTTAGGAAAGCATAGCCCCATCCAAAGGGACAGTCACTGCTCAGCCCTCGTGACCGAGACCAGGCCGGAAATCAAGCCCAGTGTGGCCAGATCTTCTGATGTCTCAAAGAAGCTGGAAAGTCAAAATTTTATGTAAATCTCCCAGTTTTTATGCTGATTATAAATTAAAAATTTAAAAAGCCTGCAGGTTGGGGCAGAGAGGTCAGGCATAACTCGCCAGTGGCCAGTTCGTAACCTCTCATAATGTTTTATCCTTTTGAGATCAAGAAATTCTTCCTTCCATCTAACAAGGTGAAAGAGGGGAGCATTTTCACAGAGGGCTGGGAAACAGGCAACTGGAGACAGAAGTTTCTTGGCTAAAAGGAAGCAGCTGAGTTTCCAATGCTCCCTGAAGTACAGAAGTCCAAAGGCAGACCCTGAGCTGAATCCGGAGAAAAGGAATTGGTGGCGTTTCCAGATTTAAGTGGTGTGGCTGGAGAGATAAAAAGAGCAAACGCCCAGGGAAACAGCTCTCATCTGTGAGTGGCTCTGCATCGTGCTTCCTCTGGAGAAGAACAGGCATCATCAGATAGGAGGAAGCAATGGGAGACTTGGGCTCTGCCACCAACACAGCAAATGATCCTGGGCCCTCCGTGGGCCTCAGTTTCCCCCTCTGCACCATGACAGATGGCACTAGGTGAGCCCTAAGAGCATGCCCAACCCCACCATTCTATGCTGCTGGGATCGCCCATCCCAGCAGCCGTAGGATGGGCAGCCTCTCCAGAGATGCCCTATGGAGCTGTGGGGGCAGCTGAAGCACTCTGAGACACCCCTACTGCCACCATGCATTGAGTAATCATTTCTGAAATAACTTCAGATTCAAGCGGCTTTTGTAAACTGCCCCGTTTAAATTAAAACAAATCAATATGCTTTCTAAAATTTAGTCTCAGCTAAACAGCTGTGACAGTTCATAGCAACCTGAACTTGAAATGAACCCACCCTACGTATAAATAAAGCCTTTGATGTCTTCATTAGTTTCTCACATGCCATTTTTTCACAGTCTATCAGGCTAAGTGCTTTGCAACTTATATATATTTTTGCAGGAGGAGTATTTAACCTTCTGATTAGTCACCACAAGCAGCACAATGACAGAAACCCTGATTTTGCACACAATGAATTTATTGATAGATTTAGCCCATTAGCTGTATTTACCTGTCAGTTCTATGGACACTAATGAGTTGTTTTTCAAGGACTAATGAGAACTGTAATGGCTAATGGATGTTTACAGCTTCACCGCGCTGCACCATGTGATGCTGTGAGCACCCGCTCCCGTCCCTCTGAGTCTTTAATTGGCACCATCAGAGGACTCTTTAATTACATTTGAGCAGACAATAAAGATCCAGGCCAAATCAATGGGAGGAAGGCAGTGGGATTCCACAGAAGGCTGGTCACTCCAATGGGCACCAGCCCAGTGCTTTAGCCAGCACTGTGACTTCCTCATGACACCCTTTGGCAGGAGCAAGTCTTGAAGAATGTCCACGTAGAGTATGTCTCTACAGGTGAGCCTCCCAGCTCATCCTCTGGGCTTGCAGAGCAGGGCTGGAGGTCATTGTCCTGCCAGGGAAGTTCTGTCTACAAAGTGTCACTTCTCCAGGCCTTGGAAAATAGCGCATCCTTGGATTTAGTTAAACTTTTTTATTCATCAAGGACATGTCATCATATGTGTTCCATCCAAAGAGTGGCCCTGGCTAAGGTTAATCTTAACTAGAGCTTAGCATCGGCAATGGAGAATTGGCTAATGATAAACTTACAAACAACCCTTATATTTGCAATACTTATTCACTTATTCATGCACTTATCCATTTATTCAGCACTTATCAAGTACTCGCTAAAGATAAAAATGCACCAAAAAAGATAAAAAATACAGTAATATCTTACCAAGTAGGTGAATATAGGTAAAGAGCACCTAAATTTACTGGCTACTTTTAAAGAAGTATAAGCATACAACTTTCAATTGTACAAAAACTCATCACAAAGATAATCTTTCTATACCATAGTCTCATACTTGCTGGACCAACTGTTACAAGTTTCTGACCACAGTCAATATACCAAATGGCTCAAGAACACCTTGTTCTTTTTAGCAGATGAAGCTGCTGTTGCTCTTCACAGAAAGGGCAGAGATCAGCTTGACTGATCAATCAAATCTTCGATTAGAGGAGGCTGATAAGAATGGGAAGAAACCTGTGGATTGTTTTCATAACAGGAGCAGATTATGGGGATTTTAAGCCTGGAGAAAGATGAACTGGTGTGACGGGCAGGTTGGGGGGTATCACTGAGAGAGGACATTTTTTTGTTGACCCAATGGGTCACAAAAAGATTACTAGGCATAAGGCACAGGGGGAAAGCTCATTGAAGACCAACCCACCTGCAAGCGAATCCTACCACTGGATGTCCTCCCCTGCTAGCCTTGACTTTTCCCAGGGCCCTAGCCAATCCTGGCAGGGAGATTTCACCTTTCTTGGTGCTTCATATGGGCCATGAACAAATTCAGTCTGGTGATGAGGATGCTGCTCGATAAATCAGAAGAGCAGTTTCCATAGAGAAGTGGGGGGCGGAAGCCAGATTGCACAAGGATGAAGGAAGGAGTGGGTGGTGAGGAAGTGGCAGCAGTGACAACTTAAATGATGGAGAGAGATAGAGCAGTCGCTCAGGGGGTCAGGAGGACCTGAGCACATTTCTAAGTTTCTGGGAAGATGTCAACTGAAAAGGAAAGATTGGAACTGCAAGGAAGGGAAGTGACAGATGGAGTAAGTTCTCAGAGGTATCAGGAGTTGAGAGAGAACAGAAAACAGAAAGAGGAGGAGGGACCGTCCTCAAAACAAGATAAGAACCCTACCTCCAGTAGCAAAGGGGGTGCAATGAAGATGCCCAGCATTCTTGAAGTGGAAAAGAGAGAAATGAAGAGTGTTTCAGTCTTTCCTAGTTTTGTTCTCTGAGGCCAGGAGACCTCATTGTCTCAGCTCCATGCCTGGAAGGAGTGAAGAAGATCTGGAGCAGCCACACGAGGGCTCTCAACCATGGGTCACTCAGAATAAAAGGATTGGAGAGGGCCCCACTTGGGACCTTAGGAGACTCAAACAGTAAGGCTGCCTGGCTCTGCCTAGAATGGAAAAGAACCAGCAGAAGGGTTTTGCCAGAGTTCGGGATTAGCAGGGAAACATGGGCAGTCAAGGTTATAAAGGGGGCTTTGAGGTTGTGAAACTATTGATGGAAAAGCTGACCATGGGGTCGAGACTGAGAGTCTAGAAGAGGATGAATGAAGAGAATCAAGAGAATCAAGAGAATCAGGAGAGTGAAGAGACTTTTGAGGATGAAGAGAAGGTTCGAAGGAATTAAACAGGATATGGGAAAGGAAACGAAATCTGGAGGTCAGTAAACTTTCAGGACTGACCACAGATTCACTCAGTGGCTAACGAAAGGGTCCTTCTCCAAAGCTGAGTTCCTCTCATCCTTTGAGACCATCCTAATGAGGGAAGGAAGTCACAAGCAGCTTTTTCTTTCCCCACAGCAGACATGGGTCAGAGTCAGTTGTGCTGCCTCATGAGGCCCAACACCTTGGTGTTCCTAGGGTCAATTCTTGGCTACCTCGTGCCCCCAAGTCACAGCCCTCCTTTAAGGTATGACAGGGTTTCCACCTCAGTTTCCATAACCAACATGCCAATTCCTTGTTAGAACAGAAACATTCCCAAATCCTATTCTGTAGGAATAGACTCACCTGGACCCTTTCTTTACCTGAATCTTGTAGATCCCTTCCTCAGGGAAATGGGGCCCTATATTGGGTCCTGTGAGACAGACACAAGAGAGAATCCAATACCATTGACCAAGTCTTGGGAACTGTCCTAGCCCCCTGGAGAAGACCTTTGGATAGTGATGTCCTCAGCTTCATCAAGCCAGAGTTCACAGCCCCTTTGGCTCTGAAAAACTCCTGTAGGAATTATGAAGCCACAAAGGACCATGTTGGAAGCACTGAGAAGGAAGCCTGAGCTGGAAGCTGTGGTCACTGAGGAAAGTACTCTGGATGCTAAATTCTGTGCTTGGCAGGGGGATACCTAGACAGATGAGACACAGCCCTGAAGAAAAGAAGCAGACAATTTGACATGAGTATTGTGGTAGTGAAAGAAAGGGGTGCTGTGGGAAAACAGGGCAGGCCACCGACCCAACCCAGTGAGGTCAGGGAAGACTTTTGGAGGAGCGGATGAGTAAAAGTAAGTGGGAGAGGCATCTCCAGAACAAAAGACAAGAAGGCATTCATTCATTTATTCACCGGCTCTACAGGTTTTTCAGTACAATTAGAACCAAAGTTCTAAAGGGTTAGGAACCAGAGACAAGGGTGAGGAGGTGAGCAGGGGTGAAATCGAATGAGCTTTATATTCCATAAGGGGTTTGGAGCTTGCCCTGAAGGGTGACAGAAGACTTGCACACAGCTGCAACCTGTTTTTTAACTGGGCAGTAGTAGGAAAGTTTGAAAGTAGAGTAAGACCTGCCATTGAGAGACTAGTTAAAGAACCACTAGAATACTCTAAATAAGAAACAAGAGTTGCTGCAGTGGTGATGGAGAGAAATAGATAGATTTGAGGGATTTTTAAGAGCTGGAGTCCATTGAAGTATATGATCTGTTGGACAAGAAAAGAAAGAGAAACTTGGAATAACACCCAGGTTTCTTATGTGGGTCTCTGTAGAGACGCTGATACTGAGCAGAACATAGAAGGAAGTAGAGATGCAGGGAGAAAATGATAACTTTTTGGAATTTGGGGTTTGAGCTGTTGCGTGTCGCTGAGAAGCCATGCTGGGAGGTTGTCTATAGGTCTGAAGCTCAAGAGAGAAACCTGGGTTGTTGAGTCATCGGACTCAGGGGGGCTGAGGCCATAGGAGTGGGGAGGATGAGCGTGCTCGGGGAGAGTGGTGGTGGTGCAGAGAGAAGAGCTGAAGACGGCATCGAAGGGTAGAAGGGCTGAGGTAGAGAAGCCTGGCAAGGACCGGTTGGGAAGACAAAAGATCTAGGGACACTGGACATGAGGCAGGAGAGCGTGGCCAGGTGTCAGGTAGCTCAGAGGAGCCTGAAAGGGCTAGAAATAACCACTAGATGCAGAGAAAGCAATATGAAGACCTTAATGATATGGGTTTCCGTGAGCATGGAAACGAGTGTGGTGGGGAGAACAGTGAGAGGGATGTGAGAACGTGGAGACAGGGGTCTCACCTTTCCAAGAATCTGGCTTTGCAAAGAAGAGAAAAGGGGCAGGGAGGATAAGTAATCATTGGGATGAGGAAGGGAAGATTTTATTTTTAGATAAAAAATGTTCACTTTGTTCATAATCCAAGAGGAAATATCTAAGAGAGAAAGAGAGAGAGAGAAGGCGTGAGCTTGGAACTATGAGACGAAAAGGAGGTGACTGGCAGAGCAGGATGGATGGGAGCCTGGGGCTGCGTGCACAGCATGCATTCAGGACTGGCCTAGACAGAAGAACAGGAAAGACAGGTGTGCCTCCCAGGTGAGAGGAAAGAAGATAGATGTGGGATTGGATATGGACAGGTTTATGATGGGGAAGCTGGGAGGGGAAGGAGACATAGAAGAAGGTCTTCAGCCACCTCATGATGAATGCGGGTCCCCAGTGGCCAAACTCGGGACATGGCAGAAGCCCTAGAGCAGCCACATCTTGTGCACTGGGCATTGTGGTGGCAGCCATGGAGGTGCCTTGGGATGCAGTCAGACCACAGTGGCATACCAATGGCCTCTGAAGTACATGAGGGTGTGGAAGGGGATTGAAAGTGGGCAGGGAACAGTAGGTGCTTTTGGCATCCTAGATTTCAGTTTCTATGAATTCTCCTACCTTCTCTCTCCTCTGCCTTTGAAGCCCCCTGAAGCCCATAGCAGCACCACAGAATCCCAGCAGCTAGCAGGAAACTCCAAATCATCCCTACCATGGGGAAAGATGTGGACCAAGAGTCAACACAGAAGCAAAAATGCCATCTCCAGAGGCAGCGACCCGTGCCATGTCAGTGTGCCCGGGCTGGATGACAATAGAGGATTTTGATTGTGAGGAGGAGAGGAGGGGAGGAGAGAATGAGAGAGGAAGGAGGAAAGAGGGAGAAAGGAAGGAAGGAAACATTTATCTCATTCATACTTATCGTGTGGAATGTCATACCAGATGCTTTGGGAATATTCACTTACTTAATTCTCAAACCAACCCTGCGAGGTGGTATTATCCCCACTGTAGAGATGAAAATCCCGAGGCTCCAGCTGGTTACTCCAGCATCTGCAGAGGGCTGGTCAAGAGCCGAGCTTTGAATCCAGATCTTCCTTCCCTCCCTGGTGGGGGCCCCTCCCACAGCACACACTGCATCCTCAAGATTCTGCCTCTGCCACTACTCTTAGACCTACAGTGACCTGCACCACAACTGCGGCCACGCACAGTCTCTGCATCGCAGTCACTCAGATGAAGGCCTCCTGCCTGCCGTGGCTGGAAAGGGAACAACATTTCAGTCACACACTGCTAAATGTTAAAGTTAATTTTTTTTAAAAAAGCACTTGACTTGGAGCCATAAGACATGGGTGGGTTCAGTTCCTGGCTCTGAGACCCACAGGCTGTGCAACCTTGGAGGTGTCACTTCACTCTCTAAGCCTTAGCTTCCTCTTCTGTAAAACAAGAACCCCTACCTCCTAGCATTGTTGGAAGGGTCAATACAATTAAGGACATGCTGGTAAATGTTTCATGGTCAGCTCTCCAAAAAAGAAGGAAGAGGAGAAGGAGGGGGAAGAGGAGGAGAAGGAGGAGACGAAGGAGCTGCTGCCCAGATTTGCAGTGTTTGCTGATTTCCATGGTACAAATGCCATGTCTGATATCAAGCTACTACTGTGACATTACTGAGCGTGAAGTTGGAGGGAGACATGGGATAACATAGCACTGCCCAGTACTTCCTTCATATGGACTCAAGAGACATAAACAGCCTCTGGAATGATCTCTAGAATAGAGACAATAATAAAATAATTACAAATTGATGGCATTTTTAGTGTTTATTGCCTTTGTCTTAAACATAATTTAATTGCGTTTAGATAATTTAATCTTTAATGATGGCTGTGTTTAATGACTGGTTCACAAAATTCCTACAATGGAGCAAGCACCTTTCATGAGCCAGCCCCAGCACACATACCAGTGATGATAGTGACTATACTGGTGATTAGTTATGGGGTGGAATTGTGCTTGGAACCCAGGTCTGGCTGACTCCAGAGCCCACGCTGCCACCAGCTTCCAACCTGCACTGTAAGGTGAGGATCTGGCTGCCTAGAATGGCTGGTTAGTCCCAGGGCCTGTGAGGGAGAAAGGAGAGAGATGCTGATTTGCAGGCACCACAGTGAAGAAACTTGGCATAGCCTCCTTCCCACCACTGTGCAAGGTTTGGCTTCAGCTTAATTAGCAGTCACCTTCTCTACCTCTGTTCATCAAAGCCAGTAGCAGCTTTTGTAATAAAACTGTAATAAATCCCATTCCTGGAACCGAGCATTTGTTAGTCTTCCCAAGAGTCAGACCACTAGTCAAGTCCCTCCTCTCACACCCACCCCCAACCTCCCAGAACTTCAATTTATTCACCTATCACAATTAGCAAGTTGGATCAGCTCACCTTGAGAATCCCTTCCAGATCCGAAGTCCTCAGACCTGACTTCATACGTAAGTGATGCTGGAGGCTCTGACGGCCTCAGAGCTATGGGGTGACAGGATCATGGCAGGAGCCTGAGGATCTGCTGGAGGGGTCAGATGGGAGGAAGAGACCAGCTAGGAAGCCACTATGCTGGTTTCCTTGAGAAGTCCCAATGAGGCAGCTGGAAGGGAGACAAGAGATCCTTCATCTGTACAGTGGAACAATGCCTGCCCGGGATTGAGCCCACTCCACAAGCAAGCACGCTTGAATGCTTGATAGTGACAGTATAGCCACTATCATCAGTGGTATGTGTGCTAGGGCTTTTCTTGCTCCCCACTCTGCCATTCATGATAACAGTCACTTACTTATCTGATGTGCACCTTCCTCTCCTCTTCTATAAGGTAAGGAGGTTGAACTACATGGCATCTGACTTCTATTTACTCTAGAGAGAGAGACCCAGCTGCAGGTGAGGAGATGAAGAAGAGGAAAGAGGTGTGGGATAAGTGACCACCGACTTCCACAGGGCTAAGGAGAGAGAGAAAAGGGCCCAATGGCTTAATACTCTCAGCCTCAATGGTGCAAAGAGGGCCAGAGGAGTTCGTGTGTGTGTGGTGGGAGTGAGTTGAGTTTTGGAAGCCTGTGGGAATGATGTTGACAGTACCTCCAATATATGAACCGTGCCCCAGCCCTGGGGTCGTCCTGGGGCCTGGGCATAAGGGCACGTGCTGCCTGGGAATGCTACAAGGATGCTCAGATGATCTTTGCAGCGTTGCCATGGAACCCCAGAAATGCAGTTTGGGAAGTGACTTCTGGGTGCAGCTACATCTTGAAGGAGCCTGCACCACTCCTTTGGCAGAATATTAGGTGGGAGTCTCAGTACACAATGAGCTATTGTTCTTTGAGGCTTTACATGAAATCTGTTTCCAAGGTTTTATGAATCATTTTGCTGCTGAGCTTTAAAAAATAATAATATACAAGCCCCAGTGGAGGAAGGCTTCAGCCTATTTTCTCTTAGAGAGGGACATGAACTTGGAGAGAATTCTTTCCCATGTCTTGCCCGCACAGATAATTGATCTTCCCGATAACTGTCAGAAAAACCTCTTTGAAGGCTGTGATGCTGCCTGTAGCACAGGCCACCTTGGCATTGAACCTCAGCCTGGGAAGGAAAACTTGGATCCTAAGGAGGGAACAGGAAAGCACCCAGACTCGGGGACTGCCAAGGAAAATTAATGACAAGCCACTCAAGCGAAGGCCAAGCAGTTGCTGTGTGACCTGGGCAGTCCCACATAGGCCTGAGCCCTCAGGAAGTCCAGGTCAGCAGGAGCAGCCTCTGCAAGGAGAGCATTGTAGGCTTCCCAGAGGCATGAGCATTTTCTTTTCAGTAATAAAGTTCTCTTATGTTTGCCAAGAACTCACTTCCCAGAATGCAATGAGACTCATGGTCAGAGTTTTTGCTTTATTCTTCAATCATCTGCCCTCTTGCCCACTTGTCTTTCTGTCTGTCTCAGTACTGGCTGAAGTTTCTCCTTGAAAACCAGACCACAGAAGATCATGTAGGAATTGCCTTGGACTCTAGTTACCAAAGGCTCATTGGCTGTGTCATTTAAGGTGTCTTGGCTTCCGAGCAGAAGCTAGAGCCTTAGGTCCCTCTCAGGCCACTTACCCAACCAGCCAGCAGGTCTTACTTAACATCTCACTAAACCAACTGCCAAAAGATGAAATCCACACCAGGCAGTGGTCCATGGGGGCTGATCATTCATTAGATGATCTCTCTGGGTTTTGTTTTTCCAAATGGAAAATGAGGGACTTGTCTAGAGCTTATCTAATGCTTCTAGTGTCATCAGTATGGACCCTATTTCCAACTTCCCAGCAATTGCTCCATTCTTTCACCTGGTCTGATTCCTGACCTTGACATGCCCCAGCTTCTGCTTCCTCCTCCCCTTCTGAGTTCAGTCCCAACTTCAGTTTCTCCCCTCTTCCTGTAGCCCCAACTCTGAACACCCCCCAGCCCCTGCCCCAGCCCCAATCTCAGCCCCAGCCAATGCTCTCCTTGCCTGCTGGGCCCCAGTCCCTTCCTCCTCCAACCTCCTGGCTCCTTCTTGCAGATGGTTCCAGCTCTGGTTATTATTTAAGCGAGCTGCTTCTGGCTCACATGTTAATTAAAACCCGCTGTCCAAAATCTCTTGGTACAATTTGCAGTGTAATCTGTAGCCTCTAGTGCATCATTGTATCTCTATTAAAAGGGATTCTCTGTAATGATGCGGGGATTTAATTAGTTTCTTTGCCAATGTTGTAAAACACAGTGATAAACGAGCCAACAGGTCCGCGGATCATTATTCTCCTCAAGATGAGCTTATTAGCTGATTATGAATCATTAACAAAGTCTACATGGGATTTTCTTATCTAATTCAACACAATTTTTAACATTCAATGCTCAACATCTATTTCTCTCTACCAGCAACATTGGGTGGTGATTGCAATCTGTATGTATGGCTTCCTGTTCTCCACTTGGGTTTTCTCCCTTTTAGTATTTAATTTTAGATATGTTGAGGAAGAGAACTCAATGTATGGTCCTCAATATTTAGATATGTATTATAGTCTCCATTTTATATATATAT